>NC_054702.1:114716535-114856535 GCF_016097555.1 Gigantopelta aegis
AACCTAATAATAATAATAATAATCCCAACAAAAACAATAGGTTCCCCAGCCTTGGCTTGCGAACCTAATAATAATAATAATAATCCCAACAAAAACGATAGGTTCCCAACAGAAAACACTTGGGGAACCTGATAATAATAATAATAATAATAATAATAATAATCCCACCAAAACAACAGGTTCCCAGCGAAAAACGCTTGGGGAACCTAATAATAATAATAATAATCCCCACAAAAACAATAGGTTCCCAAAAGAAAACGCTTGGGGAACCTAATAATAATAATAATAATCCCACCAAAACAACAGGTTCCCAGCGAAAAATGCTTGGGGAACCTAATAATAATAATAATAATAATAATAATCCCACCAAAACAATAGGTTCCCAGCGAAAAATGCTTGGGGAACCTAATAATAATAATAATAATAATAAAAATAATAATCACAGCAAAAACAATAGGTTCTCCAGCATTGGCTTGGGAACCTAATAATAATAATAATAATAATAATAATAATCCCACCAAAACAATAGGTTCCCAGCGACAAACGCTTGAAGAACCTAATAATAATAATAATCCCAGCAAAAACAATAGGTTCCCCAGCATTGGCTTGAGAAAATAATAATAATAATAATAATAATAATAATAATAATAATAATACTCCCACCAAAACAATAGGTTCTCAGTGGAAAAAGCTTGACAATCAAAACTTAGCAGTATTTGTACATGTGCTCATTTTTTTCACAGCAGATTATATATTCAACTAAATGCAAGGTGCCTACAATAACATGTTTACAACTTCAGAGTTTGGTGAAATAAGTAGACAATTAAGTTACACACGCACACTTGTGCATACACACGCACACACAAACACATGGACACACTTATGGGCATACATGCACATACAGTACATATATACAACACACAAAGCACACAATACACACAATCCGACAGTTAGGTACTCACATACACATACATTTGGTACCATACATGGTTACATAAATATTGTATTATCCTAAGCTATTCTTATGGCATAGATCATAATACATTGAATGTTGTTATGAAACATTCTGACGTCACTAGTGAAACTAACATCACTCAGCATCATTGTAACTGACCTTGTTAAAAGTAAATGACATCGAATGTGAAACTACATGTAATATAGTCATTCTCAACATTTGTTACAAATCACAGTTTGTAGATAATAAATACATTATTGCATCGGTCTTCCTCGGGAAATAAAATAATTCTCAAACTTAAATTTCATATGGCATCCCCGCTAATGCAATTATCTATTTTATACATTAGGTACTATAATATGTATTTGCTTATATAGATGTCCCTTTGTTATTTTTTATTTCTACAAATATTTATTTGCTAATAAATATAACATGTATTGTTATTCATAAGCATACACGACATAACTACCAAGCTATACATACGCCCAGGTCGAGTATAGATGGTCTTGGAAATTTCAGGCCCAAACGATATTGTCTTCAGACTTACCTATGCAAAATAAAATAAAACATATTTCTTTGGCACACGTATTGATAAAACATGCACGTAACCTTGTGAGCATCACTGTATTTTCTTGGTACAATGGAAGCAAGTGGGGGAGGGGGTGCTGATTGACACAGAGATCACTAAAAGTGCCAGTGTTTCTAGAATCTAGAGGGTATATTCGGGAATATGATTCTGTGGGAAATTGTGAAAATTATATGACATAAAATAACATTTTCTGCATTCTACTTGCACAATCCATTATAATAAATGCTTGTAAATGGAGTAAGTTTTAAATTATGTAGTTCTAAATATGTATTTTTTTTTTTTATACAGGCTTACAAGTGAACACACTGAATATGTAAACACTATAGTCATTTACTACAGTACACCTGGTCAGTGGATCCAATACACTGATTAGTTACCATGACAATTGTATGATCCAATCAAATAATTCGTTACCATTACAGTCGCAGATTTTAGGAACATAAATAACAAAACAATCATTTTACAATGTGCTTGTGACGGAACATGCTCTTAATTTTGTTTTCGCCTGTGGCGATATTAATTGTGTTAGAGGGCCGTGTGCAGTTCCAATATGCACTTAGCCCAGATGGGCACCTTGTTACGTAATACCTTCACGCGACTGTGCATCCCAATATGCACTTAGTCCAGGTGTGGAGGCCATGTGGCCAGTAGTTACGTAATACCTCTGCGAGTGCGGTTTCGACGACCATGATTTTGGCGACTAGGCGTCAGTAAGTCTGGCGATCTAAGAAAAATATGCCGGCGTGGTCGCTGTGGAAATATCACTTGATAGGGGGAGGACCGCGTTGTACCCCCAGGCAATATTCGGGTTTTATGATAAATAGCTAGGGTTTAGAGATATCGGGGAGAAACATATTGGAAGGCTTCCAGGGAACGTTCGTCCGTTTGGACTTGGTAAATATCATTTCTGCTCTGTTGTATAACCTTGATGTGATTGATGTGACTTTAAATATTTTAATACTGTATTATACCAATATTATTTAGACGGTGCTGCCGGTCATCTGACACAGTATACTGTAGGCTCACTGTTCTAAATAATTATTAAGGCTTAGCCAGTCATCCTAGAGGACCTAGGTAAACTGTAGGTTATTGTCTTTATTGTGATAGGTACCAGTATTAATTCTGTGTTACAAGGTTACTGAATGAGTAGTAAGGGTTAATTAAAAATTAACCAGTTAGGAATAGAGTTGTAATTCCTTTATTAATTAAGTTCCCCTGGAAGCGTTTCTCAATTATCACACGTTACTGAACGAGTAGTAAGGGTTAATTAAAAATTAACCAGTTAGGAATAGAGTTGTAATTCCTTTATTAATTAAGTTCTCCTGGAAGCGTTTCTCAATTATCACACGTGTGGGTGTTGTGTCACGGTGAAGTGATTAGCATATTGTGTAAACTAGACACCTAGAGATTAACTAATTAAGTGATCAGTTCTGGGTTGTTATTATTTGTTGTTGTTAATTAACTACTGCGGCAGTACATTTGTCAGCGTAGGTTAATACAGATTCCAAAGTGTATTGTGTTTTTGTTGTGTTTTCTAGTGAACTAAACGTGATATAATAATATACACTTTATATAAGATCTTATCTCTGATCATACCTAGATGAGCCAGCGGGTATAACTGCCTGTTACAGAGAGATCTAATAGATATACAGTTAGGAGAGATATTTGGACAATCGTGTTTCATTCAGTTACGGGTATTATAGGATCCCCGTGACAGTGCTATTTTTCAATTTATTTTTAGGACACTTTATTAAAACATTTTGCTGAACTTTTTTAACTTCCATTAATATAGGTGGTATGGGGTATGCTCTCCCATAAAATGTAAAATCTTTATGTTCTCTTATAGTCTCTTTGCCAAACCCTCGTTTTTGTCTGCATTTTGGTACCCATAATTGTTCTTTGCGGTTTTTGCATCTTTGGGATGTGCAAATTGAGGATCCAAGGGGTGCAAACGTGGCACCCGTCGGCATTTCTAAATATTCAACATGGTGTCCTAGATGGCTGCCAAGACACATAACTGGCAATATCTGGGGTATTTTATCACCTATGACAAAACTGCTGACATCTATGACAGTGTTTATGAGCCCAAGGAATTCATTTTGAACTACCCCAAGTTAATTAAAGCATCGTAACAACATTTAAGTTCAAGATGACGGTCATTACAACAGCCTGAACAAGGGAAGTCCAATCCATCCAATTTTACATTATCTGCTAGACAAATAGCTTGATGTTAACAACAAGTGATCAAGGAATTCATTCCTCACATTCACTTTCTAATACAGATTCAGTTTATCATTCCACGAGTTCAACATGGCTACCATAGCAGAAACAAAAGACAAAGATATGACAACATTATGGGCCGAATTTACGAAAGGTGTTTATCCCGTAACCGCGTGTAACTATCCAAAACAGAAGTGTGTATTTTAGTAACCAAATTTCGAAGCAAATTTATGTTACACATGTATAATCAAGATCACTAAGTTATACACCTGCATTTAAAATGCATTGAAATACTTAAACGCACGAAAGGGGTTGTTTAAGTCATCAACAAAACGAACTGAACAGTGCTGATGGATGCATTACGAGTGCTCGAAAAATTGCTTAGGAAGAAGTCAAAGAGCATAGAAATAATGTCTAAAGTCGAGCACATAAGCGTAGAAGACAGGGGAAAGAGGTGACGTTGGGGGTGCGACTGCCCCACCCCCGCCGTGTTGAAGCAAATCCTTAAATTCGGGCAAAATTTACAGAGATATTCGAGCAAAATGTGGTAAACTGAGGCGTGTTTACCATCTATTTATACGAATCTACCACAAAATCAGTTGCAAGAATGCGTAATGATTCGTTTACAACACTATATAGCTGTTTGGCAGCATAGCTTTTGCCCGAATTAAACGAAAATGCTCGAATCTGGATAACAATATATATATATATATGTTTCATATCAGCATTACTGCCAAACAGCTATATAGGGTTGAAAATGATCACAACACATTTTTACATGGAATACAACTAATTTTGAGTGATGGAAATACATGGTAAAAAGGTCTCAGGTTAGCACATTTTCGCCGAATATCTGTAATGTTTGCCTGAATTTGAATTATAGACGAGTTAATGGTTAAAACTATAAACAATTGCAGTAATGATTTTATTCCACACAAATCTGTTACTATTAGACGAAACAATTCTCCTTAGATGACTGGTAATATTACGACTTTAATAGAGATGATACAAAGGCAAAGCAGAAATACACAACGAGATTTGGAGTTACAAAGTTATTTCAAGTATCTGTAAAGCTAAACGTGATTATAATGTGAAACTAGATATAATATATTAAATAAAGAGCACAGAAGTAAATCTGGCATCAGGTTCTTAAACGATATATAAAACAAAATGATAATTCCAAATTTCTTTAAGAGGGTGATGATGATATTGCAAACGTAATGAATAACTATTTTGTAAACCAAGCTACAGTCAACAAACCAGATCAAGATGTACCAATGGACAGGAAATGGAGGTTGCAGATATCTTATTATCTGTAAATGTAATAAAAGCCAGCGGTCCTGATCTAATAAATAATACAATTGGAATATATTTAGTCAAACCATTGATGAAATTATTATTTAATTTGTCTCGGTTTTATTCTACAAATCCGACTATTTGAAAACAGTCACTGAATATGATCACATTCGCCCAACAATATAGCGGTTTTGATATTAAAACAGTGCTATTTGGAAACGTCCATCCGAATTGAACCTAAATATTTGTTCTCAATTTCATTATCTTATCAGAGCGATTTACTTTATAAATTATGCATGCATGTTCGACTATGGTTGTAACGGTAATGACAATTATATTTGGGAAATGTTTATTTTCTTTGTCAAATATAAAGATACAAAATAATTATTTCCATTAAAAAATACATTGCTTTTTAAATTTGCATTACTTCAAATGTATGCAATTAACATAAACAAATTACTTTAAAAAAAATTAATAATTTATTAAACTTTTAAGAGGCATTGAAATGTATTAACCTTGAATTTGGACACATAGAAACAGTTTGGTTGTTTTGGATGTTTAAAGAGTCTTATTAAGATAGTTAATATAAACAATGATACAACGTACAACAACAAAATGTTTTAATTATTTAAATTATTTTTTATCATTTTATACCAATCAAAATGTGTGCCTCCAATTATAGAATGACCCATACAAGTTACACGCGGACAGCAACTATACGTTTTCTTAGTTTCATAATATACAATAAACGCAGGTGCTTAGCCACCTGCGTACAAGTGTGATTTTAGCCGCGTTTAAGATTTACACGCATCTAAGATAAACGAGCAATGATCACTTTTCGTAATTTCGGGCCTATATGTGTGACATCACCTAAAACAATAAGTTTGAAACCACCTACTAAGTTTTAAATGAAGCGTGCTGTCATATACAGGAATACTTATAAGCATGCATATCACAAGTGTCTGATGTTTATAGTTATATCGTCCCATTTTTTAATGTCGAACAAATTATATACATACATATACATTTTATTATTTTTGACAATTTATCAGAAACTGTGTAAAGCGTCCAACGTCCACATTTCTCACTTGACATACCAATTACTAGAATACTAGTATGTTTTGACCAAATGCAGTTTGTAGTCATATATTCACAGGATAAGGATGCAAAGGGTTGCTGCCTACCAAAGAGGTTTCTTTTAAATAAGCCATCCAATGATCAATTATCTATCGTACTTTTAACCATATATTCAGCCTCTTCACTTTCATCCTTCTCATGTGTAAGGCTACTTCTTCGTTTAGAGTTTGTTTGAGTATTTGTTTCCAGACAACTATTTGGTAATGAGCTGTTAAATACCCACATTTTGCATTCAAAGAGGACATCCGGTGGGCCCATTAGGCTATTTCTCGTTCCAGTCAGTGCACCACGACTGGAATATCAAAGGCCGTGGTATTTACTACCCTGTCTGTGGGATGATGCATATAAAAGATTTCTTGCTGCTAATCGAAAAGAGCAGCCCATGAAGTGACGACAGTGGGTTTCCTCTCTCAATATCTGTGTGGACCGTAACCATATGTCTGACGCCATATAACCATAAATAAAATGTGTTGAGTGCGTCGTTAAATAAAACATTTTCTTTCTTTCTTTCAAAGAAGACATATTTGTTGCCGAAAAGCCATATAAATTAAATATATGATTGCAGAGGTGTAGCACAAACGACAGTTTCTTGCAAGAACTGCATTGAACAAAGCAGCATGGAAAGGTTGCATCTCAGTTGATGGCCTATGCCATTTAAAAGGACATACCCTAGTTTCGTGAAAATTAACACTAAGTTTAGTTAGTCTACAAACCTATAACACATTTGGATTAAGTTACAATTTAGTGAAACATGAGTCTGTGACTTTGAAATTGTGAAAAACCCTCTAAACATAGATCAAAACTCGACTCCATAACTGGTACTTCTCAGATGGACGTGCATTTTTTAAAATATGAGAAATGCATTTTGTGATATTAAAAATACCAGGATGACAAAAACACTTCGAATGTACAGAAATGGATAATCTAAACAATAAAATCTAAGTAAAGTATGATTTAAGTTATCAAAAACGGTTATAATAGTCAAACATATGCCTTAGTGTTTAAAAACTAGGGTATGTCCCTTTAAGGAAATTATATGTTTTATGATATAATGGTTTGTAAAAGTAATAGTAAAGAAAGTCTGATTAGTGACAAAACAGGAACTTTGCCTCATATCTTCATATATATGTGTGTGTGGAGGAACATTGTTAATCCACCTGTCACTGGGTGGTGTATTTTCAAAATCGACTTCGTTTTGCAGGGCATCAATCTTTTTGTTGATATTTGTATCTTATGAATATGTAGACACTATTTTGGATGATACTCGAGGTATAACCGGATACTTATACTTAGTAATTGCAATTTATCCTGCAACCACCGTTTCTACTAACATAATGTGATGACAGTGAGCGGTTTAAGAATTATTATTTTAGATGGTGCTTCAAATAACTTTAATTGTTGTAGATATTTTTAATGGAATAGATAACCTCAAAACTTAGCAGTTGGGTTTTAAAATGATTGGTGTAGGTGATTCGTATAACATAGGCATTTCTTTGTTATGGCAGCTAATCATTGTAGTAGTCATCTTGGAATCAAGCAGCCATAAAAAATATGATATTAGGAAACGAAAGCAAGAACTAAATTCCCTGGCCCCCGAAAACCCCTATATTTTAAGTTAAAGTTATTGTTTGGCGTAAACTATAATGTAAGATGTGGCAGCCATTTTCATGGCTATCGTGGACTTAGATTATGATGCAATAGGTCAGCTAACAACATATTGTTAAACATAAATTCCTTGACCCATTGCTAGTTGATGTAAAATGTAATACATTACAAATTTACAATGTCCATGTTCTGGTTACCTTTAATTTAAATGATGTGGGAATGTCTTGATTAGCTGGTGATAGAACAAAATTAATTCACTGACCCTAAACCACCATAATAGTCATTAACAGCTTCGCCATAGCTAACAAATTATCTGAGATGTTGATAGTTCTGTCGTTTGGCAGCTATCTTGGATGCCTTATTGAATGACTAAACCTGCTGAAGAGGTCATGTATGCACCCCTCGGATACACAATCAGCACCTTCCAAAAAAAAACCAGAGAACAATTGTGGGTACCACCCCGAACTACAAGGTTAAATGTCCTGGCAAACAGAATATAATGCAATTTGATAAATGCTCTTAAATAATAATCATATTTTGTATTCAAACTTACAAGTGAGTTAAAGACCCCTTCTGCTCCGCCGTATTTGTGTTTGATTATTTGGAAGAATAACATGCAGCCTCATAAGACTTGTGGTTGATTAACAAAGATCCATTTGTACTACATTAAATGGTAGACAATATAATGGGACGCGTTAATGAACATGAGAAGCGTTAATAGAGGTGGCAATATCTCACTTTGTCTTACATGTGCATATCATTATATTGTGATGGTGGCCACTATGAACCACTGATATTACTGCTGTATTTGGCAGGTTATTTAAAATATTAAATGTTTTACATTTCCGATACTTACAGAGAACGTGTAGTTGACTTCTGGAGTAATGGTTACGGTTGTCTTAAATTCACAATTACCACTGGGTTTAATCATCTCGTTACCATTAATAGGTGCACCAACTTTTGCCTGAGGAAAAAAAACAAAATTACAAAATACATAAGTGAAAACCTTATAATGCATTAAATATGCAAACACACAATGTAATAAAATTAAGCATGTACACGATTACTGTACACTACGTTAAAATTGACAAACAAAAAACAAACCTACCTTGAAATATTTTTTCTATACATGTTCGTTTACAAGTACATTCAGACATGCCCTTTTACATAATCTGTAAAACATGTTTGTTGAGCTTTTACTGTGTACGATATACAAGAGGCAGTCCTCCTACAGACGGAATGGGAACACTATATGGTAGGTAAGACCAGCTCTCCTGCAGAAGTAGCACCTGGCAGTGATTAATTACTGCATACCTTGATAACTCCGTCATAGCTTCTTTTGGACAACGAATTGTGCAGAGACATGTTAATGAGTTACACCAGTGGTATTAATGAGTAGATTAACATGTAATATATAATCCTAAAATCACTATATGTATGGATACAATGTGATGAATGAAGATAAATGTCTATATATTTTCTGCCTCTAACCAAAAATATAGCTACTTTTTTTCTTTTCTTTTTTTTTGGGGGGGAGGGCGGATCTAAATTTCGCCCAGTAATCATTACCAATGATAAATATACCTTTGATTTTACAACCATAAACAAATGGTGTGATGTTAAAATATAATAATAATAAATAACTTTAATATTAAAAAGATATTCTTATTAGTACATTATTTAAATAACATATATTTTGGTTATGGCAAGTATATATTATAACTGGTAACAAGGTTACGGGACCTACTATTACTCTGTCAAATGTTAAAGTTGTGAAATAAACAGATTCATTTCTCCTTTTGTTTATCTTTATCCAGCACAGGTCAACCAATTTAACATGGTAACCAGTTATTCTTTATATATCATCAGTCTGGCCAAGACCTTTCAATATTGTTTTTCATTCATACACACAACAATTTCATTGAATTCCTTGGTGGCTAAGAACCCATGTTTAGATACATTAATAATATTTTATTACCGTATATCTAGTTAACAGATACTTTTTTTTTTTCACTAGTTGTGGCAGCCAATTTGTTTCACATCATTAATCATCAAACATTTACTAACATAAATTACCTTCATCGAATTTCTTGTTGGAAAGCTATAGGTAAGATATATGAGAAAATAAGATAGTGCTGGTTAATTGTAGACACGATTTTGATTTTCTAAATTAGCACTTTTGTGTTTCCCGTTTATGATTTTTCAGCTTATAAAATATGTGGTGATCAATGAAGAATGAAGATGATGATCACTGATGATGATGAATGGTGGTGATGCTGATGATACGAATGATATTGACAGTGATGATAATTGTGAGTGATGCTAGTAAAATGTGCTGATGAACAGTAAAAATTTAAAAGCTATAGAAATCTACGATAGGGGTAGTATTTTGATTTATACAGAAGCTAAATTAATGGAGGATATTATATGAGTGTCCATGACAGACGATCTTTACTACACAAATGCCTAAATTATTTATTACCTATGAGGAAGGCATAACGGGGTTCATATTTATGGTACAATTTTCCTTGTATGTCATAACATAATGTTATGTCCTCTTAGCTTTGTCGTTTAACGATTGGTCATAATAAAAGTGCATATCTTTCTGATAGTCCGATATAACATTCCAGAGACTGAGGCTATACAAAATGATGGCATTTACATTTGATGTCATTTCCATCAATAAGTAATTTAAATATCGAGTAAAGGCTGATTGAAATTATAGAGAAGTATAAAGTTTATCAAAAAACAGTTGTATTAAGCTTGATGTTATATCATAAAGATGTCTACAATGAATACAAATTACTTTTCAAGCAAAGTAATGTTGGTAGTTTGTAAACATTAACTGGATAGTATATTTACTAATTTAGCAGAATTATTATATGATAATGAACTGAATATTACATTCGTGCCCATGACAAGCGATGTTTACGACTCTCGTGACTTGCTCTGGAAATATGATAATTTAGGCACTTGTGTCGTAAACATCATCTCTCATATAATATCTTCTATTTAGGTGTATGTGTTAATATTAACATATGGTATGTCATGGGTGTGGTATACATTAATGTATGTATATCAGTTGGGAAATTTACGAATGTAAATAAAGGAAACAACTCATGAGGTGTCTTTTGTTTCTTTTGGGTACTAGAACATGACAACAATATACACTTAGACGTTGGCTGGCACATTAAAAATGTAAAGGTTTACAAGCACTGGCCATGCAGGATATATAATTGAATAATTTATGCGAAAATAAAATGGCAGACATTACTTCCAAAAACATCTAAACCATACCTGAAATGACTGGAACGTTAAGTTAGAAGACTTTATTTCTCCATTTCTTCCATCTTTCTGCTTCGGACACTGGTAGCTTACAATTAAGGCTGTGTAGTTATCAGCAATTGTTTTAACGTTGAACCCTTCTGCTTCAATAGGTGCTAAAATGTGATATAAAATACATTATTTTGAAGTACATAGATACTAGTATATCACAATACACTGCACAGCATACACGGCTTGCAGTGTATTTTGAAGTGGAGATGGGTCGGGGTGGGGGTGGGGGGTCACTGTCACTGCGATGACATGGGATGGAATTATATGAGGGCCAGAAAGGGCCTGTGCACCAAATAATTGCATGTAGAATATAATTTACTTGAAATCTGGTCATAAATATTTCAATAAATGAACGTGTATCCACTCCTTTTGATATTCCAGCGATGTATTGCTTTGTGATCACAAGTTGCATTACTAGCATTCTTGGTCACATGCTCCTGTTTGATGTCATTGTTCTTATCATTGGACACTATTGAAACTATTGTATGGATTCTCATCACTCAGAAAAATACTTTTGTTTGATCCTCGTGAGTGTGATGCCATGCCTCCAAGAAAATTAACTTCTTCGAACGATGGGTATGATTGAGATTAGAATGACACAAACGTTGTTGCTAGTCATTTTGGTATTCATTGGTATAATATATAATATATATGTATGTATGTATGTATGTATGTATTTATATGTATATATATGTATGTGTATGTATATGTATATGTATATATATATATATATATGTATGTGTATACATATATACATATATATATATATATATACATATATATATATATATATATATATATATATATATATATATATATATATATATATATATTTATATATATATATATATTTATAGGTCTCTGTTCAGATATAATATCCTTCATATTGTGGTATGGCTGTCCTCTTATAAACGAGGTACTAGATAAAGATTCATTGTGTACATATATATATACGGCCCTGTCTTACAGTTTTGTCGTTCAGATTGGTCTGCTTTCAGATGTAGACATGTGAACATTGTCATTTAACATAATAAAACAGACTGTCATATTCATATTCATGTCCAAGTAGAGGTACTCTTAGCTTTTAACGAACATAATTTGAATGTAAAATATATGAACCACTAATGTATTTTTGAATACAAACACTGCCATGGATATATATTGATATCGATTCGTAGAAAATATCTCTCTCAGTATCATTGTCAATAACATTTATCGCTATCTACACACATTGATGAGAACACTGCAGTAGGTTTTCAGAAATTTAATGTCAATAAAACCTTTAACACATACAAATAAACATCAGTAAATGTGTGACTCAGTTAAAGGTAGGGTCAACTCCAACAAGAGCCTTATCTGCTGGAAAGATGCATACCCGGACCACCAACACATACTGACACTGTAACAAATGAAAAACGTGTAATTTCAGAGTTATTCCTGCTAACTGGGGGCAGCCATTTTGTTTTGTTTTTGTGACTTCCGGTGGTAGGCCTATAGGTTGCAGAGAAGTAAATTGACCAATGAGCGTCGTGTTGCCCACGAAGATAGTGCTTTTAAAATACACCCCCTATTTGAATAAAATAATTTATGAGTTTGAAAATAGGTAAGAAATTGGATCTTTGACAGGAATTGCACCTACATTTATGGTGCACAGTTGTGTTGAATGAGATCTCACTTTCCATGAGTGATTTGTACATACCGAGTATGAATACATGGTCGGGGTGGAGAGACTTCCTAGCAGCCGTGAAATGGCAAAATGGGGGGTGCCTACAAAAATAAGAGATTATTTCCAGATTTAGGTTGACATCACCCAGTTCAGACATACTTGCTGCACAAAACAAGGACTGGCCATCATCACTACATGTGTGATTCACCTGGGAAAATTATCTTTTTCTATTTTTTAAAATTTATGTTAATATAGTGGACAGTGTGTTATGATTTACTTCTCTGCTACCTATAGCTTGGGGCGAAGTGAGGTCAGCTCCGTCCATCTGCTCTATGCACAGTGTAAACAAACGCTCTAATTTATGACAAGGCGCTTTGCTTTCATCAACCTGACTTGTAAAACAACATAGATGACTTGATAGTATAATAATCTATTAAACTAAATGTATTTAAATTTGCATCAATAGAACGAAATGGAGTTATAGCATTTTTCTTCTTTTTTTAAAACCCAAAGAAAAAATGCATAATATTAGGCCTATTGGTAGAGTACGTTCGAGCAAAACCGACCACTCACAATACCCAAATGACACTTTTCTTTTCTTTGGGACAACGTAATTGGTCAGTTTTGTGATTTTAGATGGGAAAGTCTACTTAATCAAGGGTTTCACAGAATTACTTACAGTAATAAAGTAGGACGATTTGAAAGGTATCCTGCGGTTATCACACAATGCCCTGTGATCTTATTAAAAGAGGCACATCTTTTTTGTGTGTCGAGACACAGTGTCTGGGGACTGTCTAAATATACACCTGCCAATAAGGAACCACAGGTACAGGCCATGGAAAGAAAACACTCCGATTATTATTTCAGTACATGGGTTAATTTATGTACAAAACATAATACAGTTATTTCAACACTTTGACAATGGTGGTTTATTTTGTATTGAAAAATAATATATAATTGTTGTTGGCTTACTGGCTATTATTACAGAACATTGTGATGCATCCGCAAAAATCAGGTATGTTTTGTTTCTTCATTTCGAAGACTAATTCCTGACGTGACACGTTAGGTATTACGTAACCACCAGCTCGCGAGAGGGCGTATTCACTGGGATGGTACAAAATGGCTGCGTCCTTTATATATAATAGCCGTCACATTTAACCGTTTTATTAATTAACTATACGATTATACTTGTTGATATTAAGCAATAATGTGCATTATATATCGTTGAATATGCATACCAGGCCAAATGCCTTAATTGTCCCCTCCTTTAACGATAGCTGACTCCAGTGTAAATAATGTTCTATACATCTGCTATTCAATTGGTCTTCCAACAAATAATTTTATAACAATCCATATAAGAAGACGCACATCGCGGGGTACAGCATTATCCTGATAAGAAATTCTTCATCAAATGAGAATTCTCAAGAATTCCAAAGATTATTTGGAAACCACTCAATGTCAATCCAGATCAATGTTCACTAATATTAACACATTTGATTTTTAAACATTACACACAACAATCTCCTACGACAAATT
The DNA here is from genome assembly GCF_016097555.1 of Gigantopelta aegis. Lineage (NCBI taxonomy): Eukaryota > Metazoa > Mollusca > Gastropoda > Neomphalida > Peltospiridae > Gigantopelta > Gigantopelta aegis. Next base: position 114,730,876 of record NC_054702.1, read on the forward strand.
GAGGAAAATACCCCATTTTTTATTCCATGGGATATTTGTTACAAATAATGGTGCTCAAATGAAGATATATATACATAACTATCTTCCATAGAACTGGATAATTCGTAAAGATCAAGAGTGAATCCAGACGAAAGTACACTGAAGATTTATATACTAAATACGATGTATTACTGACCAAAATGACGGATGATGCTATTCCATATTTTGAGCTTATGCATACTTTTTCATCTCTTTTGGTGAAACTCTTGCACATTTATTTTTCATTGAACTGATGAACTTGACAGCTGTGGTGGCAGTACTCATGACAGGTGCCACCAATGGGGCGGGATATGCTCACCTTTCGAGAACACCTGACAATCTGACTGTTTTGGCATGATTCATGAGTGAATGTCATCACAGCTGTACTTATACCAATGAGCTATGTCATGTTGTCGTTTTGATTTTGTAAACCTAGTCTGGGAGTGTCAGTCCTCTTTGTGGCGGTGAGAATGATAAAATGTCCAGTAAAAGGTCTCCTCGGAAGTGGCTGTCCTTCTATAGACGAGGCACTAGATAGATAATCATGGAGTCAAACAATACTTTGCCAAATGTCCATTCAACTCTACTTTGCATTTTGCAGAGATACAGACTAATTTAGTAAATCAAAACTAGGACCGGACAGATCTCATTAGAAAAAGTACATCTGTGATGACATGCACTAATGAATCACTGTCATAACAGTGATGATATGCAGTGAAGGTTGCACAAGATACATGTTCTAAAACATCTGTAAGCAATTTAGTCAAATATTTTGTATTGCTGAGTGTATGTTTCATTGAGTATTCACCAAATTCTACAGTAAGCTGTTGTTTCAACAGAAAATGAAGTAGCATTCCTGAAAATAACATATTTTAGTTGTGATAATTACCGGATTCATTTGTCTTGATGTATGATGTAGTTGCAGATGCAGACATCCCAGCAGAGGTCGTCGCCAATAAGGTGAACGTGTAATCCCAGTAGCTAGACAGATTAGTGACACTGTAAGTCGTTTTACTCCAACCTAAACAAAACATATCCACATTGACTATATACACATAAATATATATTCAAGTAGGAGAAAGAATCATGATTCATATATTTGTGCTCTAATATAATCAAAATTTAATGTATACATTGTCATGACATTAATTTATATATCTTTGATACTATATTACAATTTGACCAATAATTGTAACTGACAAATGGAGACATAACATGCTCATTTCACCAAATAGGAGGGTAGCATGGCAGTGGAATGAGTTGAACCTATGATATTACAGCTATATGCACCATACACACACCTAAAGAAGAATTGGTTTCAACTTGGCATCCCATCCAATGAATGAATCGTGACATCGCCTCGTCTGCAAGACTGTTTTACAGGGGTGATATACCAACGCTGAGTTACCTGGTATTTCTGCCTGTTGTATCTGGATGCTGGAACTTGGATTAGTTTCTGATCTCTCAAAGACGGTCAGTGTGTAGTTTGTTAATCCTGGTTGAGGTGTCTCCGGTATCCAGTTCAATGTTACTGATGAATGTGTTACCGCTGAACTAGAAAAGCCGGTTGGTGTTGCAGCAGCTGGAATAAGACATGTGTTTAAGTCACTTTTAACGCATTAAAGGAAACTCAAATTAACTAGAGAACAACAATGAAATAACCTCTGGTCTACTTTTATTATGTTGAAACATAAATGTTATTTGAAAGTATAGTATTTTTAAAAGTATTTGATCCATTTATTATAATCCATGATTGTTTAAATACATGGTGTAAACCTAATTAAATCAACAATTGCGTACATTTTGGTATTTTATTAAATTATGTACCTTTTGTGTCAGTCAAGTTGTGTAACTTTACATAAGGTCCGTATTCAAGTTCATTGACAGCAATCACTCCAGTCGTGTAAAGCATGAACGGAAGAAGATTTGTCAGTGTATAACTAAAGTGAACACCGGGATTATTCAGAAAACTTCTTGTCTTGTTGATTACGGTCTGTGAAATATCGCTGCAATGTTTATCATTATCAACCTACAAATAAATATATCTAGTAATAATAATGATACATATTTTACAAAAAACAACAACACATTGACAAAAGAGTGAAGCCACCACTGAATTAACTAAAGTTGCACAAGTGTTTAACACCTTAAATGACAATGCTATAGTATTAATTCATGTTTGGTTACAATATACAGTGAAACTCCACGTAATGAGTTATCTGGTTCTAAGACATAATAAAGACCAGAATACTTCCTAACTTATTCAAAAGGTTTTATGGTAGACATTTGGAGGCTATATCTATTAAATACGATACATCACTAATGCATCACACAAAATGCTGGTTTATGCTGTTCCATATTTTGAACTTGTGCATACGTTTTCATCTCTTTGGTGAAATATGCACATTTATTTATTTATCTGTCATATGCATTTAGATGAAGTGACAGACAAAATCTGTGTTAGCAGTACTCATGACGAGTGCTACCTGCGGGGCAGGATAAGTTCACATTTCGCGAACACCTGATATCATCACTGTTAGTTATGACAGTGATTCATAAATGTATGTCAATATGACTGCACTTATTCCAATGAGCTCTGACCAGTGCCAGTTTTGATTTAGTAAACTAGTCTGGGAGTGGCAGTCCTTGTATAGACGAAACACTAGATAGAGATTCATGGAATCAACTACTATTTAGCCAAATACCCATTCGATTGCACTGTGCATAGATCAGGCTCTGACCATGTATTACGGTTTTCTCGTTCAGATTTATAATAAACATACTAAGGGTGCAATCACAACATGAACGTTTCTTGACATGCAGATGGTAAGTAATCCGGTGAAAAATACTTGTCTGATTGTTCTCTTGGTGTTAAAGTTAATAAAATATCCAGTTTTAAACATGCTGGAGTTCAAATGTATTTATTATTTTTTGTACTAGGAGTGAAGCTGCACATTAGCAATTAAGGCATAAGTAATTTACAGAATGTACGGCTTTCGGTCTAAAGCAGCACATTAAGGATACAGAAAATGCCTCTCCCCACTGCGATATGTCAACACCTATATCATAATATTTCCAAGGAAAAGAAGAAATTATTTATTTAACAATGCACTGAACACATTTTAAACTTGGTTATATGGCATCGGACATATTGCATCTACACGCAATCTGATAGTTGGCATAACTGGGCGGTATACTGTATCAGTTCGGTATCGGTATCGTGTCAATACTGATTTACCGTACCGAGCAAACCTCAAACTACCAAAAATTTGGGTATTGAAAAATATTCACTATAAAAATAACACTATAAAATATATCCGACGACATTACTCTAGCGCAAATTGATTGACAAGAAGTGCGCGTGGGCATCACATTTTCAATAAACGTTAATAAAAAAAATCCAGCATGTCAAATGTTCAAATGAACAACGTTGTGATGTTGGATAATGAAATAGTATTATGCAAGAATGCCTTTAGAGCCAGGTATACCCCCCCCCCCCCCCCCCAAAAAAAAAAAAAAAAAAAAAAAACAACACAAAAAAACCCCAAACCCCACAAACCCCCCCACCACAAAACAAAACAACAACAACAACAACAACAACAAAAAACAAAAAAAACAATAACAACACTCAATCAGGGTATTGGGATTTTGTCAATACTTAAAGGGACAGACCCTAGTTTCAACCCGTGAAAATTAACACTAAGTTTAGTTAATCTACAAACCTGCAACACATTTGGAAAAAGTTACAATTGAGTGAAACAAGAGTTTGTGACTTTGAAATGGTAAAATGCCCTCTAAGAATAGACTAAAACTGAACTATAACTGTTATTTCTCAGACGCACGTGCATTTTTAAAAATATGACAAATGCATTTTATGATATTATAAATGCCAGGATGACCAAAAACACTTCGAATGTACACATATGAATAATCTAAACAATAAAATCTAAGTATAGTATGATTTCAGTTATCAAAAACGACTCTAATAGTAAAACATAAGCCTTAGTGTCCCTTTGAGTGCTTGCTTCGCAGGGTCGATTAGGTTTTTTCTTGTTCCAACTGTTGTACGACAACTGATCAAAGGCCGTTCTACGTGCTTTCATGTATGTGGGTAAGTGAATATAAATGATCCATTGCTGCATTAGGACAAATATAGCGGGTTCCCTCTGATGACTGCGTGTCAGAATTACCAAATGTTTGATGTCCAATTGTCGATGATTAATAAATCAATGTGCTCTAATGGTTTCGTTAAACAAAACACAGGTTTTAGCTATAGAATCTACCATTTGGTAAGCTATATTTTGTACACATAATCCTAAATTGGTAATTATAATAATAATAGTCTAATTTAAGTTCTAACAAGTAGCACAGACTTACACCAGCCTCGGTTGTGTAGTGGTTAAGAAATCGGATATAAGGCTAGTAGGTTTGGCTCCCACCTATAGCGAGCTTAATGGGTATGTGTAAAGCCACTACAGTCCTTGGTTTTTGAAAATTACAGGCGTGTGGGAAATCGCACACTTCAATATGCTAAGGCGAGTGAAAAATCACTCTCCAAAATAAATAAAATAGGCAATGTAGCTCCGATTGAATTTTGACTGGTACGTCTCCAAAATTGTCGATTAAATCAGTATTTCCGGATTTGTTCAACAAAGAGAAATACCAGTTTAACGACTGCATGGAAGCCACTGCCATGTTTTTAATTTTTATTGTTTTAACAAAAGGACCTTCCTATCAGCTAAATGAGCCATGAAAATAGTTGATTTTTGTAAACAGTGGAAATAAATATACCCATCTATTTTACGTGTGCCGTTTGTTGAGTGTAACGTGCGCCGTTTTTCACACTCGTCAGCTTGAAATTACGTGCGCTATACGAGCGCGATCGCACCCGCGCACCTTAAAAAGCAAAGTCTGCACTACACCGACATCTCTCTCACTAACCATTAATATATAACCCACTCTCCTGGAAAGACAGTCAAGATAGCTGAGATGTGTGCCCAGTACAGTACGCTTGAACTTCAATCGAATATAAGTACGCACAAAAAGTATAAACACTAGACACTGGATGATTGTTGCAGTTTCCGGTTTTAGCTCTATAAATGACAAAGTAGCCATCAGAGTTCGTTCCACAAGGAGCGTGTTTGAACATTATTCAGAAATACGCATGTTAAAGCAGTTTCTATCTACCTACTGCCTTATCAAATAGGTTAAGAACAGAGATAATGACATGAATAAACACAAATTTCCCACAAAATGATTGTGCAAATCAACAGTTTTACAAATCGTTATTTTATTTCATATTATAAACATTAAATCATGGACTATTACATATACGCAACAGATTAATATCAACCTCCACTGAGGGGATTCGAACCACAGACTCTCAGTACGAGGGTCCAGCGTTCTACCAACTGAGCTAATAGGGAAATTCCCACTAGCTACTGCCAGTAGGAGCACTTTATACCAACACTACTACATACTCCCCCCTCAAGTGAAGCTACGTCCCGGAGCTGTGGGCCACTGGCAGATGAACTGTTACGGGTCCTGACTGGGTTATAATTGTATTCTCGTATTAAAAACACACCCAGTCCCAGTCCTTGCCTTTTGCAAAACAAAGGCGAGTGAAAAATCACACACCTGAAAACGCTTAGGCGAGTGAAAAATCGCACTCGTCAAAATGCTAAAGCGAGTGAAAATCAAGCATTTATTAATTTAGTAATTGGTACATGTAAATGTAGAGACATATGTTGCAAAAATGAACCAATAAACCAATAATGTTTTCTTCTAATTTTATGTTGTTTGGTTCATTAATGTAGTCTGACTTCTTTTTCCTTTCAGGAATGGAGTTATAGTTTATTAAAAAGTTTGAGGAGTAGTACTATAGAAATATAATTATGACATGTATACACTGATGCAGTTACATTCTCTGGTTACCATATTATAACATCATGTACAAATATGAAATACAAGCTCAAATGCACTTTTAAAAAACTCGTGTGTGTTCGCTATGAACGGAGATCGTCAAAAGTATACGCTCGATTCGTCGCCTGTGCCGCCATAGCTCGGCAAAGCACAAATGACAGCCTGTTGTCACTTTCAGTTAACACGTGCGTTTGCTGATTTCAAATTGTAGGGTTCGTCTCAAAAAATTAAAAGAGAAATCTTGCGCTGTACGAAGAACGTTCGGTTGAGGATACGGTACAAGAGTCTTTAGTTAAAACCGGGTGAGGGTGGGGTGTGGGGGGGGGGGGGTGTTTAACGACATCAAAGATACAGCATATTGATTTAATAATCATCCTACCCCATACAATCGTAAATAAAATGTGTTGAGAGCGTCGTTAAATAAAACTTATCCTATCTTTCCTTCCATCTGCTGTTGGATGTCTAACATTTGGTAATTTTGACATATAATCTTAGCGAGGAATCGGGTGCATGTGCAGGGGGAGGGTATTGGAGGTCGAAACCCTTACTTGCCCAAGCTTAAAAAAAATGAAATGTATTTTTTGGGGGAGCATGGCCCCATATAAACTTCGCTCAACACAGTTTATAACCCCAACCCCGCTGTAATCCCTGCACACGCGCCTTGGAAAACCGCTACATTTTTTTTGTAGCAAGGGATCGTTTATATGTACCATCCCACAGACAGGATATTACATACCATGGTCTTTTTGTATACCCGCCGATGGGGATCGATCCTAGACTGACCGCGCATTTCCAAAAAACACCTTTTTAGGTCTAAGTAATGAATAAAAATAACATATAGTCTTGAAAAATGTTACGTAAATCAAACACAGTACCCTCTCCCTAGTAACACCCCCTTACATGTAACGCGTATGCCAACAGCTGGCCACTGTCAAAATTTCAAGGCAAATCCCCCACTCACCGACCCCTGGAAAGGCGTTGTGCCATACCTCTATGGATATAAATATGTTTTGGAGATATGAGACGACCCCTCAATCAAGACAGTTAAATTTGTTCAAAAATTGCGAAATCTCACGTGATCTCTTGTTGGGGAATTCTATACTTGTGATAAGCCAATGAAAACCGAGATCGGTACGAGCCCGTCAAAAGTGTGCCACTTTCAAAATACTGGCTTTGTTTTTGACCTGGATAAGCCAGCGTAGTGAAACCAATGCGGAGTGCGGCGTCATATATGCACCAAACGTAATTGGATTTTCTGTTCTATATGCTTAAATAATAAAAATATTCCAGGGAATGTAGTTTTAATTCAACAATTACGCAACCAATCTCCTTCCCTCAACATTTTGTAACACGTCATTTAACCTACCGCTACAAGTTACAAACAGCTCTGATGGCATTACGTCACTGATCGAGAACGGTCTCAATGTTGTTAATAACAAAATACACAAACTCTGAAAAAAATCTGTCATTGCAAAGGATTTTATTCCAAACGTGGGATGCCATAATAAAGATAATTTAAAAAACCCCATAATTTTAGACATCATCATCAATGCGTAATAAGTTGTCAAGTAGACCAGCGTGTGCGTGCAGAATTCCAAGAGTAAAAATAATCTGACCCCGATAGCTCCGATTGGTCAATATGCCAGACTACTGCGCATCAAATCATGTTCCAGTCACATGGTCTGTGAATTTCTAACAAACGAAACAAAAATTAAATAGTCAGAAATGATCACTGATTACTGTTACTATAGTGTGTACATATATACATTTATTACCCATATGGGCACAAATATATGGGGTAATATTTTTTCGATCTATGCACAGTGTGCAGATTGCTTCTACAGTCACTGATTGGCTGGCTTTAAAAAGACAAGATTTGATTGGCAATTACATACTGCCGGGACTACTTTTTGTTCATTCATGATTCCATTCATCGGTCAAACTATTACTACGAACTTCAAATATTTTTTTACGATACGAACATTTACAGAATTAAAAATCAAAATATATGGGGAATGGGAATGGGAACTATTTTCTCGTGCCCCTATCCACAGAGGTTCAGGCACGCCCACTACGGATTTAGCCTCTGACTTCGCCAGTGACTAACTCCGGAGCAGGAGGGGGGGGGGGGGGGTAAGTTTGAAGTGGGCGGAATTTGGAAGAAAGCCATTTAGTACCAAATAGCAGACACTTCATAAAGCTTGAAGTACACCGAGTGGGAGCCGTGCTCTGATTGGCTGAATTTCGATTCCTCGGTGAAGCCTGTTTTTTTACCTAAGTCTATGAAGAGTAACTGCATACCAAAACATGTCTGGACTCTAAAATTTAACCCAAAGTAGGTAAGACTGCTCATCCAAAAGGTTTTAAGGTGATTTTGAGCAATTGAACGGGCGCCAAAGTAAAATGCGTTAGACTACTTATAAAAAAAATAAACATAAGAATTTTGAACTGCTTCCAAAACGTTTAAAGTCTAACTAGCCCAAAAAAGGAGGTTGGTACTCACGGAGGTGAAGGATGTTGGCAAAGGGGAGGACGTCACGGTGAGCCGATGAAGTTGGAGGCGTCAAAATGCGGGATGCCCGGCCGGTAAGTGGATCCTGCTATCGCCTTGGCTAATGCGCGATACTCTTTCCCGGCGATGATTTTGATGATTCGATGGATGGTCGGGTTGTCCATTTCTGGGAGTAGCAGTGCTTGATTGTAGCTCCCACTCCGGCGTACGGTGAGACAGATTCCCTGGCCATCCCGCATTGTGACGGCGCATACACAAAATTCTCCCTCTGTCGGACTTGCTGGTAACGGCATGAAGGCGCTGAGCTTCGGTTGTGTGAATAAGCTCCGCACGTCCTCGATGTTGGTTTTGACTAACTGGGAGTAGCGCGTTGGTAATTTGCCGGCCTTGAGTGACCACTGCTCCTCAGTTTCAACAACAACAGGCTTCGGCGGTTGCGTCGGGGGTCCTGGCTTGACTGGTTGGTCTCCTGGTGACGCAATCGCTTTCCGCTTGGCAACGGCTATCGATCGGGCCTGGGACTCGACTGCGGCACTCTTCCTAGGTGGAGGTGGCATCGCAGGAGTCCCGGAAGCTGAGTTCACTGGAGTTTGTGGGGGCGACTCCATAACCGCCTGGTTAAGGTCTGCCCCTGGTGGTTCGACAGTTGGTTCCGGCTGGGCTGGATCCTCTGGTCTCCCCGGTGTAGATCGGTGCCGGGGATGTCCAACGTAAGGGGCCTCCGCCGGCAGTTGAGCTGCCGGTTTTGCACCCCCCCCCCCCCCCGGGCCATCCCTGGCGCGTCCGTCTTCCTCCTTCCTCTCTTCCTCGGTGGCTTCTTGACCGGGTCACCGTACACCAGGGTCACGGTTGCCCGTGGCCCGGTGTACGTGACGCGGTATTCGAGTAACACTCCATAACTGGCTATGAGTCCCCCCAGGTGGGGGGGGGGGGGGGGGGTAACTCGAGAGAGCAGGCGCACACGTCTTGCCGCATCGTAAGCCGTAGTAGAAGAATCGCAAGAATCGAATGCAAGAATCGAATGGCACACTGATGCAAAATATATGTACAAATGTTTGTTTGTTTTTTTTTTTTTTTTTTTTTTTTTTTTTTTTTTTCAAAATATATGTACAAATGTTTAAAAAAAAAAAATTTTTATTATTTTGACTGGTTTTTTTTGGAACTATTCTTTGGTGGATACTGTTGGGTGTGCACCGGTAACGGCGCGTATGAATATATTGTTATGGCTGGTAGAGCTTGTTAGTTGTTACAGCAGCGAGAACGTAAATATACTTTTAAAATCGTTAAAGATTGACAATGGGTAATAAAGAGAATAACCAACTCACTACGAGGAATTACGGATTATCTGTCCCTCGTGAATTAATGCTGTAAAACTCGGGTTTACAACATTAATTCACTCGGGACAGATAATCCGTAATTCCTCGTAGCTCATTAGTTATTCTCTAAATCTAAATAACATATGCACATTTATTAACCTCTGGCTGAAATACAAATATTTAAATGAAGTTTTATTTGAATTTTTTTTTAAAGATAAAAAAAATAAAATAAAATAGACGTTAAAAATACCTAGGCTTATTCCTACATACTTATTATCATTTCTTTTCCTTCTTTTTATTATTCCGTCTAGTCTAAAAAAAATTTAAAGAAAGTATAAAATTACACGATTGCCATTTTCGGGACCTTACGTAAGCTTTGTAGGCTAACGGTTATGAACTAATCAAGACAATTTTACCGACCTCGCTGATTTCCGTAACAAGTTCATTTGTGTAGGCTACTGAAGCCACTATTTAATTCAATCCCATTTCTCTTTTTGTCATAACTATATGAACAGTATAAATGAGTTATCCTTATCAGACGCTGTGATCTATTACCTTACAAAAGTGGACCGTTTCTAATTAATAATAAATTAAATAGGTAAAGAATTTTGATCGGATTGGTACGTCTTCGAAGATGTCTATTAAACCTGTGTTTTCCGATTTGTATAGCAAAGATAAGTACCAGTCATATATTAAAATCTTGCATGGACGCTACCGTTCTCGTAACATTGTTTTCTGGTATTATTAAACGGATCTTTCTATCAGCTACATAAGGTAAATAGTGGCAATCAATATACAAAATTATTTTACGTGCGCTGTTTGTTAAGTGTAACGTGCGTTATTTTTCACATTCGCCAGATTGAAATTACGTGCGTTGTACGAGCGCGATCGCACCCGCGCACCTTAAAAAGCAAGGTCTGCAGACCCTACGTCGGCTCCATTATTACTTCCCCCGGAACAGATAACTGGACTCGGTGAAGAGAGTTTAACAGGGTTCTTTATTCCGGAGAATAGTGGTATATATAGTCAGTCAAGCCCTTCAGCTGTGGGCTTTAGGGCGGTATCATCAAAATCATCAAAACGTCAATTATCCCAGTGAAGATTAAATTGACATAGGGAGTGGCTAGCTTGTGCAGTTCGTGACATGTGAAAGAATGTCAGGTAAGTGACAATGAATAGCCACCAACTGGGTCAAACACAGCTGGCCAGTCTATTGGTTCATCGTCACTGTCCCTGGTCAGAGGTCAGAGGTTTATACAGGTAAATGCATGTCCCTACAGCTCCTAGCCAGAGGTTTAGTTGCATGTGTTTTGTGCATACTAACATCATTAAAACAATAAAACTCACATGGTTACATATATATGCAGAAGGGCAAAGTATAAGTTTTATGGTCCCTTGGTCCGTACTTCATATGGGCCTGTGAAGAACCTACTGAGAAGTCTGTATTATTTAAATAACAGAACTGAATGTCTCCCTACTTTAAACATGTTATGTATATTAGTTTCTTACACTCACGTTGGTGAGAACATCATTCGGGTTTTTTAGAGCACCAATATATAACAAATATATGTGTATAAACGTTTAAAAACATACGACTGGCTGCTCCTAGGTGATGACCAGGTCACCAGTGTCATATTATCGAATGGAAAAAAACCCTCCACAAATTCAATTGAAATCAAGTTTTTTGTACCCATAAGTTAACAAGAACACTATGGCTGTAAATAGTGTTTTCTTTAGAAACACGTTTAAATTTATTTCAAACTTAACTTTTTTTAAAGATAGAAGATATGTAAAAATTAGAATACTACATTCATGTCCTTTAGTATCATTTATCTTACAACTCGTTGTTTAAAAATGTATCAAACTCGCTTTCGCTCATTACATACATTTTAAAACAACTCGTAAGATAAATGGTACAGTAAATATATTTTGTTTTGAACAATTTTATAATATTGTTCTGAATGTTATTTAAGTAGGGGGAGGTACTATGTATAATATGTGGGTTATATTTAATAATGTTTTGTTTTACGTGTTTTGGGTTCCTGTTTCTGGGGTCTGAACGATATATTACAAGCTCTTGGTTGGTTGAAATAAGCGTAAGTAATTTGTGTCTGCCATACTGAAATGTATGCCGCCATCTTGGATTTCTGCCATATTGGATTTTCTAATGTGGTTTTTCACCAGGTAAACATACTCAGCCACCCTGTAAAACACTATAAACTACATAAAACATGATACATTCCATTACAGATTGAAAATCCATGTTTCTTTGTACCTGGGTTGAACACTTTCAACTTCGAGGATTATGTAAAGAAGTAGGGGTGGTGGCGGGGGCGGTTACCATATTAAATAATATAAATATGAATTTGTTTAAAAATTATGAAAGCTATCAAAAGTGTTTTTTTTCCAATTTCACACCTCCCCTAACATAAGCAACACTTCGTGGTATATACTAGTATTCACTCACCATACTCATATTTGGACAATCACTGCAGCGGAACACAATCTTCTGTTGGCAGCTCTGGCTTTGTTGTATTTGTAGAGTTAAAATATATCCATATATGACACCGTTTGGAGTAGCTGGAGCTTCCCACTGTACAAACATCGACTTGTATGTGATGTTGGAAACAGAAAAATGAGTAACACTGGTAGGTGCTGCAAAACAAGTCAGATAGTTGGTTAAAATGTGTACAAGAAACTAAATAATGTGCAAGGGTTCCAGTGCATACACGACTAAAATAAAGTTTATCTGCATGTATCAAATGCATTGTACTGACTATTATCATAGTGTTCTTCACGGACAACTATGTATAGCCAACACAATATAAAATATTAAATATCAAATTTATATCTACATACTCGTGTGGCGTTATTATTCAAAAGATATTTCAAAGAAAAGATGTTTGAAAATGTAATGTCCAAAATGCTAAAACATTTAAATAAATCCATTATGATCTGAGTCAGTTCCTATTTACCTTTAACCGCGCCACGGATATTTTCGTGGATGTAGTGTTCACTTCGAACACCAGAGCTGATTGCGATGATTTCCAGATTGTAGTAGTCTCCGGGTATTATGCCACCGACGTAAACGGTTTCTCTTTGTTGTCCTGATGGAGATATAGTTTGAGTCCGATTGTAGTTTGAAGAAACTCCAGTCAGTATAACGATGTAGTTGCTAACAATTCCCTGCGATCTGTAGAAGTACAGTGTCATGTTTGGGGCTGTTGTGTTGCTCTTGACGTCGTCGTATGGACCCGGTCTGGCAGGGGCTGAAACAAAAGACGAACAAAATTATAGCTGATTATGACTAATGGCAGAGAAAATGAACAAATATAATTAGATGTTCATTTCTGGCGGTCATTCTTGGACGTACTTTTTAAGTTTCTGAGAATTGTAACTTAAAATCAGCATTACACAGGACTAATCTACTAAATGACCCAACAAATATTGCCTAAAAATACACAAATTTAATTTGTTCCGGGAAGTATTATAAAGAGTGTACAGTACAATTCACCGCCAAATACGAGGAGCGGGGAAAGCAATTATTTCCTAGCACCCTTGAATGTTTCTACATTATGACGCATCACTGACTGAAAAGATGTGAGATGAAATACAGGGGCGTAGCGTGAGCTGGACCTGGGGGGAGGGTGTGGGGGGTTCGAATATGAACCAAGTGGACCTTTTCTATTTTGTTTTTGCACCACGAGAAACTCCATATGTATAAACCTGTATGTTTTAGTTCTGAAAGCGGACCATTTGCTTCAGCGGGGGGTTTGGACGAACCCCCCGAACCCCCCAGCATACACACCTGAAATACCTTATTTTAACTATCTGCATACTTGTTTTATTTTTGTGAAAATATGGTACATAATTTCCATCGTTTTGATGGAAACAACAGACTTGACAAATATTAAGCTTTCATAATAACGGTGACTTTAATTAATGTTATTTATGCATTTCTTCAAGCTAAACACTGATATTTTATAAAACACGATTTAATATGTTTAAGGTATACGTGTGAGTGTGGCTGACATAGAAACAGTGGTTATTTGGATACAAATGTGTCAGAGAGCGGCGAAAAAAGGAGAAGAAAAGAAGAACGAAATGTATAAACCTGGACATATAATCGGCAGTTAGTAGGTGAAGAAATAAATGTTTATGACACCTCAGCTCATTATTAAATCACACAAGATATTAGGTATTAAAATGTCGTAGATAGAAACAAGAGGTCGATCAGCCTATAGAGCTCTGCTATTTAATTTTCAAATTTGTCAGTAGTAAATAATTCATTAAGTTGTAAAGGCCACCTTAGAATATTCACGCGTCACGTTTAAAAATCTTTGAACATTTTAAATGTTAATTTTGTTTTATTTAAGTTATAGTTACTTTTATCCTTTTACGAGAGATTCGTCTAGTTAGACCACGGTTATTGCGGTCGTTGATCTTTACACCCGTCACTCAACGGCCGCAATAACCGTGGTCTAACAGACGAATCACGAGTGATGGATGAGGTAACTAGCTTTTATCACCCATCTGGTGAACGTATAGCGGTGTCGTACAAATACGGTACGCACCACGAGGGTCGTACCGGATGTACGTCTTTTCATTGGTTGACAATGAAGCAAGGCTATTATCATTGGTTGGACAGTAAGTCTACCGGGACTTTTGTTTTCATTCATGAAAAATTACGTTGTCAACATTCCACAACTTTTACTATATATTTCATTCATTCATCGGATGTCGCGAGACATTTAAATTAAAAATAATAATAAAATATATAAAATAAATAAAATTGAATATTGTATATATGTATTATTTCTATAAACAAAGCTATATACACCTTGAAAAATAAAATGCACAAATAAAATATCGTAAACATGTATCGTCTGCTACCGATTTTGTTTATTTGGCAACTCGAAATGGCTACCACAATTAATGTGAACGATCGGGTTAAAATAGATGGAAAAGAATGTGGCAGAGTGATATCAATCGTTCAACCACTGGGTACGTACCACATGTCAATATAAAAACTGATCTTGGACAAATCCGGTAAGTGGGACAGTACAGAACGATAGTTATACCAGAGATACTTCTAGTTAATATTCGTATTGTCGTCCGTTCAAATATGTGTTGACCTAGATTAAAGTGGTACCAAATGTTCCGCCCCAAGTCACTTCTCCCCAGAACAGTTCGCCCCCAATTTTTTTAGTTCGCCCCACGTGTAATACCCGTCTTCCACAATACTTATTTGCCCCCATGATGCGTCACTGAATACTGGGAGTTCAACGTCTGGTCAATGCAATTAAATTGTTCTAAATCACAATACACAATTTGCGAGTCCACATTGAAGTAGATATTGTTGAAGAATGAATTAAGACGTAATCCAGTGTTCTAAAATAAAATAAGTCTGTGCTTTTATTTCCTTTCATGAAAAAAAAATAACAACCACAAACCCTTCCACCACAAAGAACAAACAAAGAAACAAAAAAACTAAAATCACGTACACATAAACTACACATGCCTACCAAATTTTAAAATGCATGTAATTTAAAACATATTTCATAACCATCACGCACACCATTTGTGCCATTTTTTTCTGTAATAAAAATATACATGTAGATATGTAAAACTGGGACGACCAGACAGGTAGCGAACTGGTTTGGGGACGAAATATGGATTTTAAAAAACCCCGGAAGTAGAACAAACTATTGTTAAGCGGCGACCTTTGGGACATACCGTAGTGCACAGTCTTGTGATATCATTCCGCCACAGTGTAAAATGTTTACATATTCGAAATGCAGGAATTTCTATTTTTTTATGACAAATATTCAATTGTTAATAAATAAAATACCACACTCGTTTTCGCTAGACATCATTTTTACGAAACTCGTGAACTTCCCAAGGTATCTGACCTCACTTTCGTTCGGTCAGATACCTTGGGAAGTTCACTCGTTTCGTAAAAATGGTATCTAGCGAAAACTCGTATAGTATTCTATATTTATTACCCTCCTGGTGAAGATATAGCGGTGTCGTACAAATTTCGTACGCACCACCAGGTGCGTATTACAAACTGTATTTTGATTTGTCAACAGGGAACAGAGTCAATTTCAATTGGTTGGACAGCGACCTTATTAGCATAACGGGACTATTTTTTTCATTCATAATTAATGTCAAGGTCAGTAACATCCACAACTTTTACTACAAATGTCATTCATTAAAAGTTGATGTAAACTGGACCGCGCGAGAAATATTTTTAAATAAAAAATAAAAATAAAAGAATGAATAGAACAATAATTAAACATATTCATTTTATTTATTATGTGGATTTTTGGTCTACAAATTATTATTGTCAGTTGTGATTTGTGAATTCATCATTATTAAGGTCTACGACAGTCACTTTTTGGACCCTTGTTTTGGCTTCGTACACAATAAATGAAACATATCCAACGTTAATTTTTTCATATGATATATTTGACAAAAGGTAGTTTTTTATTTTTTAAAACTTAAACCTAATATTTTTGGTAGAATTATGAAAAAGTAAAATATGCCGACCTGCAAACAGCGTTGTTTGCTTGTTGTAGAAATTTAACAGGGGTCAAGGTTAGTAGACCAGTTTTTATTTTAATGTGGCGATGCATTGTAATAATATAGCTAATTTTGAATTTGAATGACGTCAGAATTCCAATGTCGTCACTTTGCACTTCCTTACAATAAACACAGACTGGGTACATGACGTTTCCGTTTTAAGAATGCTGGAAAAAATCCAATGCAAAATTCCTATTGATTTTTTTTTTTTTTCGAACATTACTGAAGCACCTGAATGTGTTTGAAGAAAATTCTGTGATTGAAAAATTGTACCTTTTACGAAATATTGATTTCAAGTGAAATTACGGAAAGATATGCTATATTTATTGTGTACAAAGAAAGCCAAAACAAGGGCGCGAAAAGTGACTGTCGTCGACCTTAAAGTTATAACTAGTTTCCCGTGAACTCAGCTTCTTTTGCAAGCTACACGTTTTTAACTGCAAAAACACTTGTTATTCTCTTATTGGTTGGATTTTTGGTCAACAAATTGTTATTGTCAGTTGCGATTTGTGAATTGATTGATTGATTGATTTATTTTTCATAATTTGCGTGATTTAAAGGAGGGTAATAAATAAAATACCACACTCGTTTTCGCTAGATATAATTTTTACGAAACGAGTGAACTTCCCAAACGTATCTGACCTCACTTTCGTTCGGTCAGATACGTTTGGGAAGTTCACTCGTTTCGTAAAAATGATATCTAGCGAAAACTCGTATAGTATTCTATATATCTTACATGGGATATCACGCGCTTGAGTTTAACATGACGTCGGTGGTAATATATGACGTCATATTATGTGAGGCGGTGACATGACGTCATTAGACACTTTTAAATATTATTTAAAACATGAAACAAACAGGGTAAATACGATAGTGCAGTTTATTATATACATAGCAATGAAATATATAGATCTACGGAAACCATAAAAGTCATATCTGGTGAAAAGTCATATTTTCACTGTATTTTAGCTACAGTGAAACTATATAAGTCGTATTTACTTTTTTGTAAAAGTGCATGATTAAATTATCTCCCTTTGTCTCGGTTCTTCGTATTTAAATTTGATGATTACCAATGCATCTGATCGTATTTGAAAAATAAAAAACGTAATTTAAACAACTGTACCTATAAAAACGGGATACGAAGTGGAATTACGATAAAAGATATAAAACAAATTGAATACGAAGCTAAATAATGATGACACAATGTAGTGTCATCGAGTGTAAGTGTAAGAATTTAACGGCATTCGACTCGTTTTGTTTTTGTGGGAGTTTTTAGAGGATCGCTTTATCAGGTATTTTTTCACCGCAGTATTGTTAAATAAATGTTAATAAAGATAAATTTTAATCAAATTTCTTTTTAAAAGTCTATGGTAAAGTAAATTTTCTGGCAAAGTTCCATAGGAAGAAATATATCATGACGTTACGTGTTTTCGATAGGATAAGTGAAAGATATTACCAAAGAGCGAAAGATATTGTCAAAAATTAGGAAATATGTATATAATAAATAGACCATATCATGGTGTTTTTCCGAATACGATTTTTATGTCAACTCGTGATGTGTGAAAACCAGGCCTCGTCCCAGGTCGAAATTTTCACCACCTCGGGTGTACTTTTTCTATCCCACATGACCACATATGATGGAGTCTTATATTCTTACATGTCTCAATTTTCTTGAGCCGAGTGTCCGAAAGCCAGTTTACAAAAAGATGAGTGCAAGAAATATTTTGTAGTCATCATAATATTTGTATAATTATTAACAAATTCACTACATTTTATTCTTGTACCTTGACGTCACTCTCTCTCTCTCTCTCTCTCTCTCTCTCTCTCTCTCTCTCTCTCTCTCTCTCTCTCTCTCTCTCTCTCTCTCTCTCTCTCTCTCTCTCTCTCTCTCTCTCAGCTGATGTATATTATGTCACAAGAAGGATGCTTGCATTGCTACATATTACGTCACGTACAACATTTTCTTACACAATGACGTAATCAACAGGTAGCAACCATCATCTACCTCCTAAACGACGGGACCCATTAACCTATACTGTGCTAGATGGATTTTCTAGCACGGCTCTCTTGCACCTTTCTACTGGTTGGTTGAACTAGAAAAGCTCTGCTACGAAACAAACCCATCCAAAATCGAAGAAGAAATGCATTATAAGGTACTAAATTGAAATGTAAATGTAGTCTTCTAACTAGATTATAGAGTAAAAACGGATCCCAAAGATGGTGTTCGTTGAGACCAGTCACACTTTAAAATATTAAGAGATGCATATACAATATTTGTTACAGAAAGGGGAGGGGTTAATCATATTTGATAGGCTCTTCCTTTTCAAAATATGGGTTTACCTTCCAAATAGCTTGTAATATATCATTGGTAATGTTTTCAGGGTCCCTAAATATAGTCTGGGGGTCTAAAGTACATCATGACATTTCCATATGCCCCGTAATGCAAGATGGCTGCACAATACCACCATACTGTCTTCGTTAATAAACTAATACAATCATGAATTGATTTAAATATAAACAGAATAAGTCATTTCTTTACACCAGTAAAACAAACTTTAGAAATTTTCACCCCCAGTAACTCGTTTAACGTGACATCAGATTTGCAGTTAATGTTAACGTCGTACATTTTAAGATTAGCAGAGTAACAGCCCACATATTGTTTGGGCAGTGTGTTTTGATTCTGAAAACAACAACTTGATATTTTACTTCTTTAATTAGTTAATTGATTAATTACTTTTTGAGAATGGGGCAAATCGCTGGATAAAGCGCTTAACGTTATTTGACGAACAGTCAAATTTACATTCGTCTGTTCGTCAGACAAGTGACGCGAATATACATTTTCTAATGCAAAAGGCTACTTGGTAAATATAAATTTTATCCAGGCATTTACCCAACATAGGCGCCTTACCAAATAAAAGTAGCACTGAAAATTCACAATATAATATATAGTTAATTGTGTATGTTGTAATCAATAAATTAACAGTGGTGTGGCCTGAATACACTATTCCAAGTATGATTTAATGGTGTTAACTTTCCCAATTTTACACAAACACTACAATTTTAAAACAGTTTATTGGTCTATTTTATTACTAAGTATATAAATGAATATGCTATAAGTATATAATCTGACGATGAAAAGAAAGTATACCTATCACTTTTTTTTAAATAATACAAACGACACAAAACACAAGTTGATGCAAGTGTTGTACTTTGAAACTATTATAATTTGATGAGATGCGAACACTGGTATACACAATATTAACCATCAAATGTAAACACCACAGTCCACAAACATCACTAGAGGTAAAATGAACAAATTCACATAACATCACTAATGACGAAATGTGAATACACATGACTATAACTGTAATGAAATGAAGGTCAATGTTTCAATAGCGAGTATGCCCACCACGTGCAAGCATGCAAGCGCGAACACGACGTCGGACAGAGTTCGTTAAGCGTCTAATGACGGCATCAGGTATCGTCTTCCATTCCTCCCCCAGTGCCTCTATCATCTGGTCTCTATTCATTGGAGGATTGGGTCGGTGTCGAATTCTCTGATCAAGATGATTTCACAGATGTCCTATGGGTGACATGTCAGGTGAACGGGCTGACCATGGCAAGACATTAACGTTGTTTCTCGTTAAGAACTGATATACAACACGAGCTGTGTGTGGTCTTGCATTGTCTTGTTGAAACAAGATCCTGGGGAGCTGCTGCATGAACGGTAATAGGATGGGATGTAAGACCCGGTCAATGTAACGCCGTGCTGTAAAATGTCCTTCAATGACAACAAGGTTTGTTAGCTGTTGACCACAGATACCACCCCAAATCATTACACTACCACTATCAAACAGAACGGTCTCCTGAACACAACAAGGAGCCGTTCTCTCTCCCGTACATCGGTAGATCCGTATTCTGCCGTCGGCTATGAAGAGCGTGAACCTGCTTTCAGCTGAAAAGAGCACACGTTGCCACTTCCGATATTGTCAACGTTCAACTTGGCGTGCCCAATGCAAACGACGAAGTCGATGTTGCCTCGTCAACGTCATCCTTCTGAATGGTCGATATGCCCTAATACTATGCTGTTGTCGTCGGTGACGTACTGTGTGACGACTTATAACATGTCCTAGCGCAGTTGCTGCAGATGACGTCACAGTGAGGAATCTGTTACGTGTATGTAAGATGCGGAGATGGTGGTCCTCATTGGCTGTTGTGACCCTGTAACGCTGCATCACAGTTTTGTACAATTCATAATTCTTGTTACGTGTGCATAACTTTCTTCCAACTGGAGCATACCAATGCAGTGTTCGTGTTTAGAGGGACAGACCCTAGTTTTTAAACACTAAGGCATATTTGTCGCCTAAACCCTAGCTTCATCCCGTAAATATGAACACTAAGTTTGGTTAATTTACAAGCCTGTAACACATTTTTATATAACAGTGTAAAACAAGAGTCTGTGACGTTGAAACACCCTTAAAACTAGACTAAAACTGAGACTCGGTATTGTTATATGTCTAAACAATAAAATATAACTACTGTTTGATCTCAGTTATCATAAACGGCTCTAATCGTAAGAAATACGCCTTAGTGTTTAAACAATAGGGTCTGTCCCTTTAAGAAAGATTTGGGCAAGTCTTGACAGCACGTTCGACTTAAACTTTTTCAAATTGTAAAGTAAATACATTTATCAATATCCAAACAACATATACCATGAGACAACATTTATTTTGGACATATAACAATATTTTGGTTTCAATCAATAAAATACCATTCACTTCAAACATAGTTAGCCATGTAGATTACAATCCTTCCGTCTACTCGGACTGTCAATATAACATTATTTCCATATGCACTGTATCTTAAAGCCGCACACCCTAGTTCCATCCTGCGAAAATAAATTATAATTTGGTTAATCTACAAACCTGTAACACACTTAGATCACGTTTTTATCAAATGGAGTGAAAAAGCAGGTTTTATATCGATAAATACCATGGGAATCCCCATGTCCCAATTGCTTGAAATAATTTTGAAAGTTTGTATTCTGATGCAACCGGTAGATGTCGCTCGAAGCACAACAATGCCTACGTCACGACAAATTTCACAGACTTGGGGTGCGTTCTTTTCACCTCTCCTGGACATGTTCCAACTGTTCTTTTCTGGTTGTATCCCCTCTCCAGATATCGTAGGACTTAGCAAAATTATTGGTTTTAAGGTTTGTAACGTTTTGTATTGAGATACTTACTTGTCTGAACTTTATTGTTACTGAAAATGTTCACGAACTGTGAAGAAAAATCTCACAAATGAACAACAATAAATCGGATGTTGATTGCGCGAACCGTGCACGAGAAAACAAACCGAACCAAAATGATAACGGTCACGTGGTATACCAACGTCTGTGACATTGAAATGGAAATATCCCGTCTAAAAATAGATTAGACCGTGTCTGCTCAACGTTTTTTTCTCAAACGTGCGTCCGTTGTTCAGAAATACGAAAAATGCATTTTGTGGTATTACAAACACCAGGATTACCAGGATTACCAAAAAACACTTCAGGTGAATGGAAATGTATATTCTAAATAATAAGCGGTAAGTAAAGTGCAATTTTATTTGTGAAAAAATGGGTTTAATGGCGAAAAACAACGCCGTAATGGTTAACAACTAGCCGTAACTAGGGTGTGTCCCTTTAACATCTAGTCATTCCACTGTAACTGTCAATGGAATTCATTACGTTCCAGGCTTGTAGGTTTTTGTGTTGTTTTAAATGCTAGTCTGCCAGGTTAGTAAATATAACAAGAGTACCGGTGAGGTACATGATACGCCCGTTTGATTGAAAACCATAGATATTAATATGTTACGGATATGATTCAATTCTAATTATGTTAAAGTTTTGCAATGGGATGGATGAACAGTTTGTTTTGGACCAACTACTGATGATACTGTATCCATTGGAGAAGGTTCTGTCTGATTAATGAAGTTATTGTTCTTTATTAGAAAGGAAAATCTTGTTTAGCGTTTCCTGCAAAGGCTAAACACGATTTTCATATGATATTCAGAATATAGACAAAATATTTTATTTATTTGTATTACAGTGACACACCACCATCCCAAGTTGTTCCTACATGTGAGGTTTGATGGTCCTGTATGCATCTGTATGCAATATATGATCTGGACAAGGATTTACTGTTATGTGCAGTAGACCGTGAAAAGTAGGTCACAGTGACATAGTAACAGTACGCGACATACCGCCATCTCAAGTTATTCCTACATGCTAAGTTTGATGGTCCTGTATGCAAGATATGGTCCGGTCAAAAAAAGTTTTAACAGACTGACGTACAGACGGACGGGCGTATGGACGGACATACGTACGAACGGACAACGCCATACCATAATACGACCCATCATAAACGGGCGTATAAAAATGGATTAGCCTACAGATATTATCACTAGCCAGAGATTCTTTCCCTTCAATTTTGTGAACATATTGTTCCATAAATAAAATAAACTATTTGTCAAGATGATTTTATTTTGCAACTAAAACAAAAAAGTAGTGGAAAAAAATGTAGTTCAAAACAAACTCATTCGGAACACCTCGGCCGAAGAGTAAGTAAGAATCTGAACAAAACAGAACTTTATTACTCTCAGTGCCATCGTTCGGTGGCATATGTGGAATATAAATATATATATTATATAACAGCATCAAGATGACATGGTTTGAAAAACCAATTCACAAACTGTAAATAATGAAAGTCTGACTTAAGAGAACAGAAATGTTTGTTAATAATAGTTATAAATCTACACAAGTTTTTAAGGGTGCCTATAAATTTACAATTAAACAGCTGCTTAAATTTGTTTACATTTGGTCTTGTAAAATAATATTTGTGAATATATTTACATCTACCTTCTGTAAAATTTGTACATATACATAAGTAGTGAAATTCATAACCAACATCATCAGCAGTACAATAGATACATTTTCTGTTGTCATATAAAATATTTTCCCATCTTCCTGGATATTATATCAAATGCCCGAACTGTTTCAAATGGGTCAATATCGGAAGTCCTCGGGTAATGTCATATAATACGATAAGAACGGGCGATATCATGGTCATTGTGTTCGCTTGTAATTCGGATTAACTTTAACAAACAAATTATTTTAATTCTCATTTTGATAAAAAGAAAAACATTTCCGATCCCAGTGTTCAAACAAATAATATAATAAACATTGCCGTCTTTTGCAGAAGACATACGCGCATAAGAAAACATCACGTGGATGCAGTAAAATAGGCATTATGTTCACAGACAAATAGGGTTTTCCGAACTATTCCTCGGTTTCGCCATGTTAAATGGCGACGAGTTTGCATTGCAGGTTCCATTAGACCAAATCAATTCCTATTCCCGACAATGTTAACGTTTACTAATAAAACTGATATAAGCAGCGTTTCAACACACCCGGGAAGTACAGCAATAGAAAGTGTGGCACCTCACATCTAATCTAGCTGCAAGAAAATGGGGGGTCACGTATCATTTAAGAGATTTAATTTATGTTTTTAATAGCAACCGTCATTTTTGCTGAAAATTGCAGTTCCATTTTTGGGGGTACCCCGCATTAGTTTCAACCTCTGGTATATACTGCATAACAACTGTATAACAAATAAAAGTGTATTTATTTATTGTCAATGGATAATAGTATTTGCACAAATAGTCAATGTCACATATTACTACCAATCACACCCACAGCTGCTTTTACTCCGTAAATATTTGACGGTGCACGTCGAACTTTGACACGGTACTCTCTTCTTTGGTACTATGCAACCTATATCAAAAAAATATATTTTTCAAAAAGTGTCCAATTGGGTGTTTTCATGACTATCAGGATCTTCTGTGTTCTGATATGATGTGACAACATAATTGAAAGTGTTGTTCCTACAGTGCAACCTGATTTAATGTACACCTCAGGAAGCATCAGTGTTATGCAAAGTCGAACTTTGACATGGTACTCTCTTCTTTGGTACTATGCAGCCTGCAAACGAAACCGCGCGACGTTCAAAACGTGTACCGAATTCGCATATCAACATCACAAAACGCAAACATACGAGTCGTTCGGCAGGTTATTGCCAGATGTGGAGTTTGATATTAACTTGTCTTGGAATTTTGTTTTTCCATTTAGCGAAATGGGCAATTTTGAAAACCGAAAGTACTGGTGTTTTCTTTGTATCTCCACGGTTACGTTTTTCGGTTCCATCTTCTATAACCCAAACCGAACTGTTTGGAGGGTTAACCACACATCTCTGATGAATATAAATATAAACATTCAGTCATTCTACTGTGACTGTCAATAAATATTTTTTGTCGTCAGGCGGGCAACCTGGGACAGGGGTTTGACCTGCCCATCGTTATTTTCAGTCGCCAGTGGCGATCGGGCGACCGCTATGATCGAACTCTGCCAGTGGCTTTCTCTCTTTCTCCAGCAGTTAGCCTTGCCGTGTACTCGGGTGTTTTACTATTCACTGATGCATACTCTTTGCTTTTCGTACCTTTTGGAGCCGATGTATGGACTGGCTGTGCTCTGTGCGACACCTAGACGTAGCTTCATTTGAGCGGGTAGTATGTAGTAGTGTTGATATAAAGTGCTCCTATTGGCAGCAACTTGTGGGAATTTCCCTATTAGCTCAGTTGGTAGAGCGCTGGATTCTGATACTGAGAATCCGTGGTTCGAATTATTAGTGTGTGACATTTAAAAACAAACCTCATGTTACTGCCATGATGTGTATACTAATGTACCTGTACATGGTCAAAATGAGGTATAGCATTAGACATTAGTTCAGTCACTGACGCATCGTATACTTTTGTGTAGAGACACTTCATTATAATATTTAAATATCATCCACGTATTTACATACACCTTTGTTGTTCATATGGTTAAAATATGTATACAGTTACATAAATTAGACGCAGGAGGTTATATTGCGATCACTTATATATGAAGTTTTACAACTCAAATATTTGTTAGTTTGTATCAAATGTCGTCTTACTTGTTCGTTGTGAGCGAGGTGTGGATCCGGCTGACTGATTCCTTCCCTCCTGGACGATGACAGATTGCACTGTGACATTGTACAGTTGTCCTGGAGTGAGGTGTGTGATATCTGCTGTGTTGTTGTCATAGACAGAAACCGACCCATTACCAGTAGGTGTCCACTCCACATCATATCTAGTCACGTTATCTGCATACTCATCAGGAGGTGACCAGCTGATTTCGAGGGAAGTGGTGCTGGTTGTGGATATATTAACAATGTTTGGTGTTAACAACAAAACTGGAAAACAAAACCCAATAAACAATACGTATTAATGCTTATACATTTGCGATTTGTAAGGCATTCGTTGTTGTTTATTTAAATGTTAAATTTGTTTTATTATATAGGCCACCATATAAATAACATAAACAAGAAATCAATGACAAAAATATCGAACATTCATATTCGTTCATTGTGGAACAGTGATCTTCGCAAGTACAGCAATAATCACCCCGTGTAGCCGATATGAACGCCCACAATAGCATGGTTGAACTTTAGCTGAAACAGACGTAGAATCGTTTTAGAATGAATGAATGTCTAACGACACCCCCAGCACAAACATACACATCGGCTATTGGGTGTCACAAATGTTAAGTATATGAAAATAGTATTTATATCATTATGTAAAACCACAGTGTGGGGGATAGTACAGTACAATACAGTAGAGTCGTTTTAGGGACAGGTGCATATGAAAAGGGGGCCGCCTATGTAGTATGCCAAAATTCATGTCAGGAATTTTATCATGATGGAATCGCCGTTGGCACATGTTTTTGTTCTTTTTCATTTTGTGTTTTATTATTTTTTTGTTTTCAAATCTGTCTTAAACGGCTACATAGTCTAAAGTGACCACTTAAGACGAGTGGCCGCTGAATGCAGGGTGCTATTTTTAGTCTTTAGAATGTTGTTTTTCTTTCTTTTTTAATCGTCTGTACTGCTGATTAATTGAACAGTATTATTACTTTAGCTGTTTGGAATTCATTCTCCCAGTAGTAACTGTTTTTACTTTCCATTTAATTACCTTTTCATGTGATGAATTGTCATAGTAGACACATCTACAAATGTCAAGTTAGCGTGTCAGAGGCAATTTAATGGATTCCACAGTCAGAGTTTAGGTGGCCTCTTGGCACGATAGACCGGTAATCTCTTATTACGAGTACATTTACATTAAAATTAGTTTCATAAGGAAACATTGCCCGCTATACACAGATGACCGCTGATTACAAGTGGCCGCTAAGACAGGTTTCACGGTACTTTGATATGGATAACAAAATAGTTCAACTGAACTCGTTTAACTGGTTTAGCTTTTTAAGTGAGGATATAATTATCTAAATGGATCCTTGAGATCAAATGCTTCCACATATCCTAAAGGTTTTCTCGGTGACTTTGAATGGTTTATGTTTATATAAATCTCAGTGCCTAATGTTTGGTTTAATACCAAATTAAAATCTCAAAGTAATATATATATAGTTTTTGTTTTTGAATTCTACCATATATTGTTCTATATTTTGAAAAATTAAGATCGTCTATATTAGGTCAATATATATATAAATTACATGTACATGAGTTATCCACCTTTGTGTTATGTATTTAAATCTCGAAATTAATAGTATACATAACTATGTGTTTCCTGTATAACAACCGAATAGGAATAAAATCTTGTATCTCCACTGAATCTCAATATTAGGTTCTAGTTCAGTTTTTAAACTCGTGTCTTGTATGTAGTAAATGCAAAATTTTATATTATTTTGATTATTTTAATATATTTTGTATATTTTCTAGATTTCCTATACCTTGACAATTAAGTGTTGTAATTTTTAAACTGACACTGTAAAGTAAAGAATATTATGTAGAAAATGTCTGATGAAACAAATATTAATATAATCGACAAAGAGAAAAAACCCAGACGAATGATGAAACGGTTATTAGAGGGAAACACATGCAGGGTTGGTAGCAGTTGCAAGATAAATAACATGACTACTATAGTTAATACTACACCCCTTTGTTTCAAAGTGGCCACTACATTTTGAAATTATTATTTCATATTAGCGTGACAGAATCACGCTGCCGAATTAGACATGGATTTCGGGGATGTCCTTTGATGAAAACAAAATCTACTTATAGTTTCCTTCTTTGTGCAGCAATGCAATACATAATCAAATGTTTTAATAGTTATGAGATAACAATTCGACGCGATTTCCTCACAATTATTTTGTATTGTTTACATATATATCAAGTGGTTGGGATTGAATCACATGATTTACATATAAATATAATAAACAGTTAAATGTTAAAGTTTGCTTTGTTTATCGACACCACTAGAGCACATTGATTTGTTAATCATTGGTTACTGGATGTCAAACATAAATTGGAAATTTTGACATATAGTGTTTTATATGCACCATCCCAGACAGGAGAGCATATACCACGTTCTTTGAGATACCAGTCGTGGTGCACTGGCTGGAAAGAGAAATAGCCCAATAGGCCCACCGACGGAGATCGATCCATTAGAAAAAGTTTGCTCACTGAGCGCTGACCTAATTAAATTCAATGGTTAAGATAAACGTTTTAACACTGGCTTTTTCACTGTCAACACCATTTTTATTTTAATAAAACGGCGATCGCGAGCCATTTCGCTCAGAATATGGAACTTTAACAATTTTTCTACCTAAAAATAGTTTTGTTATATTTTTCTGATTGATTTTTCCACCGTAATTTTTCGTGTTTTTAAATCGTTTAAATTTCATTCCTAATGGAAAAGCTTGAGGATTCCCTGCTAAAATCGGGGACCAGAAGGGATTCCCCGTGTCAAGCATTTTGACAGGAGCCCAGTTCGCTAGCCAATTAATGCCTGAGATACTTGCCGAGCTATCAGTGTAGATATTTTTTTGATTGGTGCAGATTATAATCCGTCATTTTTTAATTGAAAAAAGTTAAGTTTACGAACTTTCTTACTCTCAGCGCATGCGCACTCCATATGTCTGCTGTTGCGAACTTAGTGAAAACGTCAAAGTTTGTAAACAAATGTATCAATTTCTCGATTTTATGGGCGCTTATGACTTTGGGATTGATTGTAGATTATGCTAAATGTGTAATATTTGTAATTTTTGTCTTATAAACGACACGAAAGTGTTTTTTGTGTGTCTTTTGTCAGGTAAACATCTGACTTGCGTGGGCTGTACCATTGCTGCTGATGCAAGGTGTGGATGAGTTGTGTGTTCTGTGCATTTCGTGTGCCTATACCACAAACAGCTAGCAGTCTTGAGTAGGTTTTTTTCCTTTATTATTTTACTTTGGATCAACGTTTTGGAAATAACAAAAACAATATTTTTTTCTGTGAATTTAAATAAAATTATTTCAAAAATTAAAAAAATAGCGAAAGATAAATATTTTTTTTAGACAATTTTCGATTTTTGAGCAATTTTCCACGGTCATTTTCATAACCATAGCAACCACAAACTTCAATTAAAATTACTATGTTGTAGACATATCTTACAAAGGTGGTTGTGTTTTGAAGATTTTGACGAAAAGCGATATTTGACATTTTGTGTGAAATTCATGAAACTCGACCCTCCTAAATTGACAAATTTTAATACGTATGAATTCTTTATTTATTGCAAAGTTTGGGATTATTTTAGTTTGGGACGACATATAGTCAAAAAATGAAAAACGTTTTGGAAATTTTAAAAAAGAACTATTGTTTCTTTTAATTTAAATTAAATTATTTCAAAAATTAAAAAAATAGGAGCGAATTTTGTTTTTTTTCAGAAGTAAAGTTATTGCTGAAAACGTAGGTGCCGATTGCCGTGACGCGAACGATAGTGAAGTGTGTGCAAGAGTCAGGTGAACTATAATTATTTCAGTTTGCATGTCAATCTGAAAGAAAGAACAAACTAAATAAACAAAATAAAACATTATGTACAGATTAAAATATCCCTGTTACACAAACAATCAACTCCGAGTGTCAACGTGCAGCAGTATTGTCCTGTAGTGCACAGGTAAATTGTATGATTACACCCCTTCTCTGTAATAGTCTATTGTCCGAACCAAATTGTTAACAACTACAAAAAATTACTCTCCTACCTTTAATTGCCGTTAGACAAACTTTGGAGGAAATCTAACGGCAATTAAAGGTAGGAGAGTAATTTTTCGTAGTTGTTAACAATTTGGTTCGGACAATAGTCCGGCTCGGTCACAGACAGTCGGATAACTAGTCTATATTTAGATGGATGCGCGTCATAAATGATTTTTTAATCTAAAAATAGACCGCCACGCCAGCAAACTTCTTCTAATGCCAGACCGACCGCGCATCAGATGGACGCTGTACCACTGGGCCTACAGTTTACCACAAATACATGTACGTCCATGCAAATGCATAAACACTTGTAACTTTAATACAACTAAACTGAAAATAATATATATTTCAGAACTAAAATACGGGGTATCCTTTTAATAACACACCAGTGTCACGAAAAATGCAAAAGCATAAGTAGTCAATGTTAAATATTTAATAAATTATTACCGACGAACACTGGTAACCGAAAACATAATTCATGTAAGTACTTTTAAAACAGTTTCAAGTTATACAAACAAATCCCTGTCTGGTTTGCGTGAAATTGAGAAAAAGAAAGAAATGTTTTATTTAACGACGCACTCAACACATTTTATTTACGGTTATATGGCGTCAAACATATGGTTAAGGACCACACATGTTCTAAGAGGAAACCCGCTGTCGCCACTACATGGGCTACTCTTCCGATTAGCAGCAAGGGATCTTTTATTTGCGCTTCCCACAGGCAGGATAGCACAAACCATGGCCTTTGTTGAACCATTTATGGATCACTGGTCGGTGCAAGTGGTTTACACCTACCCATTGAGCCTTGCGGAGCACTCACTCAGGGTTTGGAGTCGGTATCTGGATTAAAAATCCCATGCCTCGACTGGGATCCGAACCCAGTACCTACCAGCCTGTAGACCGATGGCCTGCCACGACGCCACCGAGGCCGGTTCGTGAAATTGAGAGAACGAAAAACATGAGTCAGTTTTTAATATTGCAATAAATTATTACCGCCTCATTTAACACAAAAAACTTCCTCATCTGTCAAACTAAAATTATTAAAAAAACCCACCTTGTCTGGTTTTCACGGAAACCAGCGTATGGAATGAATGAATGAATGAATGTTTAACGACACCCCAGCACGAAAAATACATCGGCTATTGGGTGTCAAACTATGGTAATGCAAATAAATAAAGTGATGATCAACATCAATAAAAAATTCAAGGTTTAAACAAAAACAGTGTAAAAAACTGTGCAAAAATACAAATACAAATATCACAGAATTTTACGGATACTGAATTTTACTCTAAACTTCAATTTGTGCTGTATTGGCCATTCTCAAAGAGAATGTTACACCCCTGCACCACGGTGAGGTTACAGCACGCGCAGGGGCCAGCGTATGGATGTTACTCTATCGGGAGTAAGCTGTGTCACGTACACATACCTGGTTTACACACAAGTGGGTTTCCATTCCAGAAGTATCCCTGTTTACAAAGACATCGTTTAGGGTCTGTAGTACTGCAGGAGGCATTGTTGTCAGAGCACGTGTCTCCAAATCTGCAAGTCATATTGTTGTCAATCTCTACAACGAAAATATGAAAGGTGTTTCTGGTATCACTATAGAAAACGAAAACTTCAAATTGATAACAATTTTAAATGTATCAACCTAGGCTTTTGTGGTGTAATATGTGATCCTGCCAATATAAACTTTGTGTTCTAAATATTATATTTACTGGGTCCACGTTTCTGCTTGTGGACTATTAGTCTCCGAGTGCATCATCAGACCGTGGCAATTTAGAATTGCTTCATATTAATACAAACTGTTACGCACACATTCTTAACTTCGGTTAATTGGGCTTCCATTTTTGTGGACGACCCGGTGGCCTGGCAGTTAAGTTCACGTGCTGTGAAATATGCCAATCAGTGCAGTAGATTCGAATCCTGCACGTTTACACTTTGTGCTTTTAAAAATGCATATGCTTATAATTGACAAGAAACAGTATTTCTTTATTAATTTCTGTAAAGTGTATAATAATTTCAATACTGTTTTAATAACCTGATCTCGATATAATGTATATGATTAGACAACTGTAGGCCTAAATAACAAACTCAATGACAATCTCGATAAATATTAATGATATTGTGATAATTGAACCTGTTAGGTTTTCAGTTTTTTTTCCAAACACATTACGACAATACCTGTATGTTATTCCAGAGTTGTTTCGTCATATGAAATGTCCCTTATTTATTGTTAGACTGTTTACAATCCATATAAAGAAAGAAATGTTTTATTTAACGACGCACTCAACACATTTTATTTACGGTTATATGGCGTCAGACATATGGTTAAGGACGACACAGATTTTGAGAGGAAACCCGCTGTCGCCACTACACGGGCTACTCTTTCCGATTAGCAGCAAGGGATCTTTTATTTGCACTTCCCACAGGCAGGATATCACAAACCATGGCCTTTGTTGAACCAGTTATGGTTCACTGGTCGGTGCAAGTGGTTACACCTACCCATTGAGTCTTGCGGAGCACTCACTCAGGGTTTGGAGTCGGTATCTGGATTACAAATCCCATGCCTCGACTGGGATCCGAACCCAGTACCTACCAGCTTGTAGACCGATGCCCTAACCACGACGCCACCGAGGTCGGTCACAATCCATATAAAGTCATATTACGAACTATACTTACTACTGGTCGAGAATGACGGTGTTTCAGTGCTGGTAATATTTTCGTTTTTCCCGTCTTGTTGAAGTTTTGTCACAATTCTAGCAGAATATGACTGCCCAGCAGTCAGTCGGTTGACTGTCAGCGATGTACCAGATGTAGAATTTGACCGACCACCAGGGTTGACGGTTACCTCGTATATGATGCTAGAACCTTGGGCTTGAGAAACGTATTTTGACACACTCCATGTAAACTCAGCACTCCATGATAACACTTTGTTGACATTAAAAGAACTTGGAAGCAACTCCTCCACTGAAAGCAAAACCATCCAACATCCTAAATATGTACACAATCATGAAAGGCTGGATGTCTGAATACCTAGGCACCAATGCATATGTACACGTCGGTAACAGGGCATTCCCCCGGTCATTCCCCACTGGTATTTTCCCCCGGTCATTAGTGAAAAATTCCTAACCCTATTATAGATAATAGGAAATATTTTATGTGAAACACATTCAAACCAAACACATGAATACATTCAAAATCAAGTCGTCTGAAGTCTACATTTGCAGATTGTGGGTAATTCCTCCATGTACGTATTCCAACACTGGTCGGTTGGTGATGTTCTCTAACAATATTCCTCAGCCTGTTGGTGACGTCGCTGTATTTGCGACGTTGAGGTAGGGATCTTCTTCGGCCAGTGCTTGGGTCATGGTAACTTCGCTTACTGCATACGCAACTGCTTATGTTATTTTATATCCCCTTTACGGTATCAAACATTTTTCCTTGAATACCAATTGACGTAAATTTTATCCATAAGATATTTCTGTCAATTGTATCATTGGCCTTTTTGAAGTTGATGATAGGTTGACTTACGACGTTTTTTTTTAACGTATATCAATGATATTAGAAAGAGATAAAATGTGGTCTGTGGTGCTTCTGCTTTTTCTGAAACTGTTCTGCTCGTCACCAATAACGTCATGGACATCTGCCCACTCAGTGAACCTCTCACTTAAAATAGAACAATAAAGTTTGTATGTGGATGACGTCAGCGTAATATTTTTGTAGGATAAAGGGTCTCTGCGATCACCGTCGCCCAGTTTGGGTATGAGATTAATTATCCCCTCTCTCCATGTCTCGGGTATTTTTCCAGAATCGAAACAAGCCCTGAACAACTGATGGAGGAAAACCAAAGCTGATTGGCTAGATAGAACATCCACGGGTATCAGGAACAGAAACAGAAACAGAAACTTTATTACGACTCAGGCCGTTACACAACGGCATATGAGGTTCATGCAATATACAATATAATACAGTGACAAGATGGGGTTTACAGGAGATAATATGGTAATTTGCTAATTACATACTCGTATTATTTTGACAAAATAGTGATAATATACAAGTAATGCAAGTAGTACCTGTATGATATATAGTATATTAAAGACACGTATGTGAACACTACATACACAATATAAATGAGTTATTAATTCTAATAATAAATAAATAATACACTCGAACATAATTATCCAAAATACTTTTCTGTTGTTCTTTAGGGTTTATGGCATTTGTCCATAATTTCTCTTATTAATTTACACAATTTCTTAAGAACACTTATTTTATTATTTGTCATTAATTGTTTAAATTTAAGCATGTTGGGTTTAATATAGTAATATGGTTTTAACAATGATTTACGAGAGTTTGCAAAAAACGTACACATGAATAAATAGTGAAATTCGTCAACAATATCATTATTACAAAATATACATGTTCTATATTCTACTGGAATGTTGTTCCAGCGTCATGTTTCGATTGGCAGATAGTGATTGGATGTTCTGAATTTTAATAAAGTTGTCCAGGATTTCTGTGGTAAGAAAGTAAAGTATTTATCTAAACAAAGATTTTCTTTAAATATGGAGTACGTTTTGCCTCTTGATGATGAGGATTTGTCACTATTTTTAAGAAGAGAACGTACTGAGGTAAATCTAAGTGACAACCAAATGTTTGTCATACCTAAATTATTGCATATATCTTCTACATGTCTCATCCATTTATAATGATAGTTATGTAAAGAAGAGTCGTTTAACATTAGCTGATACAATAAGAACGATATTTTTGTTTGTTTGCCAGGGACAATCTGGGCCCAGAAACTTATAATTCTTTACTGGATAATAAACTTAAGAGTTTTTCTTCCTAGTTCTCCATATAACATGAAAAATGGGGTTTCTTTTTTCACAGGTAAGATATGTCTCAAACAATTTATGTGGATGGCTTCAATAATTTCCATATTTTCGTAACCCCAGATTTCACACCCATATAAAAGAATCGGAAGTACCAATGAGTCAAATAATTTTAGTTTACATTCAATTGATAAGTTGTTGTCTTTGGATTTTGATAGAACAAAATACATTGCTTTTGTTGCCTTTTGTTTTAACTTTTTTTTTTGGTTATATTAAATTTGTTTAGTTTAGTGAAAGTTAGACCTAGATATTTGTAATCATTTACGTTTTCTAGTTTGTGGTTTCCTATGGTAGAAGCTTTTTTATAATCATTTCTGTTGCTATTAAAAATTATTATTTTAGTTTTATTTGCATTAATTTTTAGTTTGCATTTGTTACAGTACTGGAAAAACACATTTAAAGTTTGTTGTAGATCAGAGGCATTTGTTGCAATAAGCACAGTGTCATCAGCATATAAAAGACATACAAAGTGCATTGCAATTTCACAGTAGGTATTTATGTCATTTGTAGCTAGGGATACTCCATTACAGTGATTACTTTAGATAGTTTTCTAGATCATTTAAAAAGAGAGAAAACAGGACAGGTGACAAATTTTCTCCTTGGCATACCCCAATGTCACATGGAAATAGTTGTGAGATTCCATTATTTGTGCAAATACAAGATTTCATTCCTTTATACATTTGGTAAATAATTTTAAAGAATTTTCCTTTTATATTATTTTCAACTAATTTTTGCCATAAATACGTCCTAGATATTAAATCGAAAGCTTTTTGAAAATCAATAAAAGCACAGAATAATTTCTTTTTTCTTTTCGTTCAAATTTCGATCAGCGAATGTAAATTAAAGAGATGATCTGTTGTGGAGTAACCCTGTCGAAAAGCAGTTTGGGTTTCGTTTAATATACTGTTTTCTTCAATAAAAATATTCAGTCGGTTATTTAAAATTGTTGTGAATAATTTAGAGATACAACATATCAGTGTTATTGGTCTATAGTTTTCTGGTAATGAACGACTACTTTTATTTTTAAAATTCGGTTTAATAACCTCAATTAACCATTCATTTGGAAAGACACTGTTGTCTAGGATTAAATTAAACAGGATTGTATAGAGTGGAAACATCATATCCATAGTAGTTTTGATATATTCGTTAATTATGTTATCGATTCCGGGTGCCTTGTCGGTTTTTAGCTGTTTTATAGCTCTTAATATTTCTCCTTCATCTATCTTTCTATTTAAAATATTTTCGCTATCTGAGTCTATAACATTTAAAGTTAGTTGTATTTCATTTTCATCAGTTTCACTTTTGTTTAAGTTTTGAAAAAAGATATAAAAATCATCTAATGGCGGTAAATTATTTTCTTCATTAGGTTGTTTAAGAATTTTGTAAAAAGGTTTTGGATCAAATGTTCTTAGTTTGCGCATTTGTTTTTCAATATTAAAACTTTTAGCAGACTGTACTTTCGATAAACACTTTTTGTATAATTTACTTGCATTAATCAATCTTAGTTTGTTTTCTGTGGTTTTGTACAAGTTATATATATTTTTTAGCTTTATGATATTTTTCGCCAAGCGTTCTACATCGATTCGACTTTACAGATAGTGTTCGGTTACTTTTAAATTTTACAGATCGGTTAGTTGTGCGAGCTCGTGCATGACCTAGTGTCAGTTCAGTTGGGTCTAAAAATAAACTTTTCATCGCCTCTGTCGCTTTATCGACACGTGTTTGTATATCAATTTTCAAGAATTGTGAATATGTTTTTAAGTGAGTCAAGATTAATTTTATTAGTGAATTCTCTAGATTTTTCGGGTCTCCATTTACCTATTATTTTATTTGTGGAGTATGCTATGTTACGAGAATTATCTTTGTCACTGGTTTGTTTATTTATGGTTATGCTTATTAATAGGTCACAGTGCACATCTGAACAAAGTGGGTCACAGTCAAATATCTGAATTTGTTTAGCTATTTTAAATATATGATGAGTGTCAGTGGCATAATCAACAACACTACTGTCTTTACAGGTAACTTGTCCCACAAGTTTATCATTGCCCAGTCTGCCATTTGCTATATATAGATTATGTGACTTACATATGTCCAATAATTTAATACCATGACTGTTTACTTTGCCTAAATCCTGGCTTTTTCTCACAATGGGTACATTGTATGATTCTAATTTGTATATGCCATTAAAAAATCTAACATGTCACTTTCAATGTTGTTTAATATTTCTGTGTCTGTATCAATTATTGTATAATCAGGATAACAATTTGTTCTGGCATTAAAATCACCTAGTAGTAATAGGGGACTGTTTTTACCAATGTAATTAGTAATTTCTTTTTCTAATGTTTCAAATGTGTCTTCTTTGTAATATGGATATCCTATGGGGGGAATGTACACTACACCAACTGTTAAATTTTCACTTAATCCTGTCATTTCTTGAGGTTAGATAAACCAAGACACATATTCAGAGTCATGTTTAAAGTTAAAAGTCATTTTTGAGTATTCATTTTTGATACCAATGGCAATCCCACCAGATGGTCTTAGTCTTAGTCCCATCTAAACTACACGCTTTCCCTTTCTTCGCTCTACGTACTGCATTAATAGTTTCGTCCCACTTGATTGGATTATTCAACACATTATCATGATCTTGAACACATTTTATATAAGAAATATCACATGGCTCGTTTGTACTTGATATGGGATTAAGTAGATTATTATATTCTGTTTTCAACCTTTCTAAAATGAAATCAATGTGTTCAGAAACTACTCCATCGTTCACTACCTGCATAGGTATTTTATGCTTACGTTTGTTTTCAACCCCAATGTTTTTTCCCCAAAACGTTCCACTTTCACTACTCAGTTCGTTTAATAACTCATTTTCAGTTTTGTACCACTATTTAATCTTAGCCTGTTGTCATTCCCTGTCAAAATGTTTACTTTTGGTAACAAAAATATCTTTAGAAGATCTTTTATGTATCTCAGTGGTAGCACTCCACGTTTTTTTCTGCTATACACATTTTGTTCCCCAGTTCCGTAAGTCTCTTCGTCCATCACGGTTTCTTAATACGCTTTCTTAATACGCTTTCTTAATACGCTTTCTTTTGTTATCAATACCCTCGATCACTTGGATTGTTTATATGGGAGTTTTGTCCTCATTTCGTTTGTGACAATTTCACAAAACCCTTTATATCTATTATCAAATGTTATCTTGTGTCACTAACTAACTCGCTACGGAGAGAACCTATAACCTCTTGGAGTTTACCTTGAACCTCCACTGTACACATAAAGTCATCTGGTATTTCTTTAAAACAATACTTTTTTTTAATTCTCTAACAGTTTTTTGCTTTTATCACCTATCGTAGATGTCTTATAATCAATAACAAAACACCATTTAAGCAATGAATGATCGGGTATAAACCGAATCTCTTACTAGATCCAGGGCTCGAACAACTTTAAAACTATTAAATAAATGCAGGTTTTTATAACTTATTATGCAGTAACCTACGACTGAACAGTCTTCAGTAGCCACACTTGTCAAATCATTATTTAGTGTATTCCTACCATTCAGGATGCAACGATTACTATTAATTAGGAATTCACCAAAAACATTGCAATACACATTCGTTTTTGAAATCTACTATGTGTCTAGGTGGTATGTTATCAGCACCTGCAATAAAATCACATGACTCACCACATCTACTGTTAAAATCACCACAAATGTAAAACACACCTTGGTTTATATATTCATAG
Organism: Gigantopelta aegis; assembly: GCF_016097555.1. NCBI lineage: Eukaryota > Metazoa > Mollusca > Gastropoda > Neomphalida > Peltospiridae > Gigantopelta > Gigantopelta aegis. The sequence goes on from NC_054702.1 coordinate 114,769,014, forward strand.
ATTTGCATTAAAAGTGCATCAACGAATTGGGTTACGTCTATACATCTACTTGAATTGTCACACACAGACGTTTAAAACCATGTTTGATTGTGTGTTCACCAATGCAATCCACAATGTACTTCCCATAGATTAATTTAAAATTGCAATATCAAAAGACCGATAGAGTTCTATTGTGCAATATGTGTGAACTCTCCAGCAAAGGATCTTTTCTAGAGTGGCTGTCCTATAGACGAGGCACTAGATAGAGATTCATTTGAGTATGCATTGTCCCGAAATACGGCCCTGATCACATATTACGTTTTTGTTGATCAGATTTAAACCCATACAAACTCATATCTACATTAACTTCATTGTAAATTAAGAAAACGTTTCTTTACAAATCACATACATGTATGTTCAATCTTCTTTTTTGATACAGGTATTAAGGTAACTGATAGAACAGCCAAGGTAAAGGACGAGTAGTTACCTTTAGCCTCAATTATAGTACCAATTACTTCAGAGACAAAGCAAGTGAAGCAGCAAACATTAGCTGTTCTAGTATTTTGTCTTCAATCCTGTATTAAAAATTAGATTTAATTTGTATAATTTGATGGTAATTTGTAAACTTCTTTATTTATACTGAATTTCTTTTTTGTTTGATTTTTTGTTATTTGAGTTGGCACGAGTTTACAACTGAATATTTTTTATGTAACAACAGATGCAGCATTTAAGTTTTTAAATTGTTATTTGCAAAATTTCACACTTATAAACGCAAAGTACAAAAATCAAATCTTAACTTTACACATTTTAAGAAAGAAATACAATAGAACAATCACCCTACCGAGACAAAAATAGCCTTCACTTGTTTAAATGTCTCGCTCCAGCCAGTGTACCACGACTGGTACATCAAAGGCCGTGGTATGTTCTATCCTGTCTTGGGATGGTGCATATAAAAGATCCCTTGCTGCTAATCGAGAAGAGTAGCCCATGAAATGGCGACAGCGGCTTTCCTCCCTATATATCTATGTGGTCCTTAACCATATACCCGACGTCATATAACCGTAAATAAAATGTGTTGAGTGCGTCGTTAAACGAAACATTTCCTTTCCTTTCCTTTCACATGTTTAAAAATAAATGGGCATTGTATTTGCCACGTTTTAATAGAATGTCTTATTAATTATTGTCTCTTTGTACAAATGTATATTATTTGTATAAGTATTACGATTACTGTAATCAGCACACTACCACAAAGTGTATGTACTTCCAGTATTTAGCGTGTATAATCTAATTCATATTCTGAGAGGCGAATTTTTTTTTTATTGTCTCTTTGGACTGACTTTGTTCCCAACAGGTCAATCAGGTATTATTTGCTCTTTTGTATACAAATGCTTGCTTTTTTAGTGACAGGATATCCAAGAAGTGTAATATTAAGAATGCTGTGAGTGTGTATACATTTAAAAAAATTAAAATTAGGAATGAATGAATGCTATTTTTTGAAAATTACTTTCCTTTTTTAAAAATTCTTGCATGTATGTATGTATTGATGTATGAATATCTATATATTGTATGTATGTCGAGGTTGACTGTTACATACATAGATATTAACGCACTGGCGCAGGGGATAATTAAATGCTTTCTGGCCTCACAAATTGTCCCATGCCGTTGCTGGGACTCGGAACTTGTGGCACCGAATCGCCCGCAAATTGCAAGACTAACCACGATACGCTCTGAGCTATCGAAGCTTCCATAAAAAGGAAGTTCTCCATATGTATGGGGCCTACAATCTACGCGGTCGATCCCGCTTACGTGCATGAAACAGTGGGCAGACCTGGCACTAGCTAGTATGTATTGATGTATGAATATCTATATATTGTATGTATGTCGAGGTTGACTGTTACATACATAGATATTAACGCACTGGCGCAGGGGATAATTAAATCCTTTCTGGCCTCACAAATTGTCCCATGTATGTATGTATGTAGGTGTGTGTATGCATGTATGTATGTATGTATGTATGTATGTATATGTGTATGCATGTCTGTGTGTATGTATGTATGTATGTCTGTATGTGTGTATGTATGTATGTATGCATGTATGTATGTATGTATTGATGTATGAATATCTATATATTGTATGTATGTCGAGGTTGACTAGTACATACATAGATATTAACGCACTGGCGCAGGGGATAATTAAATCCTTTCTGGCCTCAAAAATTGTCCCATGCCGTTGCTGGGACTCGAACCTGTGGCACCGATTCGCCCGCAAATTGCAAGACTAACCACGATACACTCTGAGCTATCGAAGCTTCCATAAAAGGAAGCTTCTTTAACTCAACCATATGCATGGGACCTACAATCTACGCGGTCGATCCCGCTTACGTGCATGAAACAGTGGGCAGACCTGGCACTGGCTAGTATGTATTGATGTATGAATATCTATATATTGTATGTATGTCGAGGTTGACTAGTACATACATAGATATTAACGCACTGGCGCAGGAGATAATTAAATCCTTTCTGGCCTCACAAATTGTCCCATGTATGTATGTATGTAGGTGTGTGTATGCATGTATGTATGTATGTATGTATGTGTGTATGCATGTCTGTGTGTATGTATGTATGTATGTGTGTATGTATGTATGTGTGTATGCATGTATGTATGTATGTATTGATGTATGAATATCTATATATTGTATGTATGTCGAGGTTGACTAGTACATACATAGATATTAACGCACTGGCGCAGGGGATAATTAAATCCTTTCTGGCCTCAAAAATTGTCCCATGCCGTTGCTGGGACTCGAACCTGTGGCACCGATTCGCCCGCAAATTGCAAGACTAACCACGATACACTCTGAGCTATCGAAGCTTCCATAAAAGGAAGCTTCTTTAACTCAACCATATGCATGGGGCCTACAATCTACGCGGTCGATCCCGCTTACGTGCATGAAACAGTGGGCAGACCTGGCACTGGCTAGTACGTATTGATGTATGAATATCTATATATTGTATGTATGTCGAGGTTGACTAGTACATACATAGATATTAACGCACTGGCGCAGGGGATAATTAAATCCTTTCTGGCCTCACAAATTGTCCCATGCCGTTGCTGGGACTCGAACCTGTGGCACCGATTCGCCCGCAAATTGCAAGACTAACCACGATACGCTCTGAGCTATCGAAGCTATGTATGTGTGTATGTATGTATGTCTGTGTATGCATGTGTATGTATTTTTATATTTTGAATATCTCTATTGTATGTATGTCGGGTTTTGACCTAAACATACATATATTCAATGACGCACTGGCACAGGGGATATTAAAATCCTTTTTTGCCTTCACAAATTTCCTCATGCATGTATGTATGTATGTATGCATGTATGCATGCATGTATGCATGTATGTGTATGTATGTATGTGTGTATGTATGTATGTGTGTGTGTGTGCATGTATGTGTATCTTCAGAGGGCTCTTCCTGGTTGTGAGCTTGAGCTCCTGGTTTTGCTGATCACCCGTCCCCTATTTTCACCCTGGACAGTGGGTAGTCCTTTGTAACGGAATGGTGAATAATACAAAAACTTACTTTGTTTTTACATGAATTTTATGGAGATATAAGATGTGATCATGACTATCCATCTTGTTAAATACTATAATGCGTCTTCTTTGTACATTTCTATACATGGTCTAGTTTATATTACATATTATATATTGCTGTAATGTCGTTCAATTTGATTTGTGGTGAAGCCTCAGGGGATAATATTTTTGTACTAATGAGTATTCTTCTTCTTCTTCTTATTATTATTATTAGTATTATACCTTTTTAAAAAGGCATGAAAGATATATTGGCACACGTGTTGTGGTATTATAGGTAGTACTAAACCAAATAACTCCCGGCATGGTAAACGTTCGAGATTCTTATTCACTTTAAGGATGATGGTTGCTAGTATTTATATCCATGGTTTATATGTCGAATGATACGCTGGAGGTGGTTGGTTTTTTATGGTGGACAGTTTGCTCAGTCAAATTGTTGCCGTCTGCTTGTCGTTCAGTTGTGGGTTTTTCTTCACAAATTGATTTGTCTAATTTGTTTTAATTTATTCGAATATTTACATTTTACAAAATATTTACTGGTTGGAACATATTGCGAATCTCTATTGACAAGTGTTGTCAGGCAGCGTGAGAAACAAAGAGGTGATCTGATTGGTATTGGAACGTTGAATTTTCTTTTGTTTTAAATATGACTGAAACTTAGTATATTGTATATATGTCAGAACCATATATATACTTTATATACTGACACAAAAATCAGAAATGTAGAATCGCGAACGTTGGGTTTTTTGTTTCGACGCATTTTGTATAATGTAATTTGAAATTCAGGACATTTTTCTGTTCACTTGATGGGGTAAGACCTTTGCTTACTAAAATGAATTCGATTTACGTTCAGGTTGTTTATTTGTCATGTGAATAGATTGAAACATATTCGATTTGACGTAGTGTAATGGAAAAACGGGGACCGCTCTATAGTCCGAAGGTTCAATGGTCCGAAGGTTCAATGGTCCAAATGATCAATAGTCCGAAGGTTCAGTCGTCCGAAGGTTCATTGATCCAAAACACTGTACTCCGTTTATTGAAAACAAGTGATTCCTTTCGCATGTACATGTAAAATACTCGTGTTTTATTGTTAACCCTTACGTAATTTGGAAAACCGATTGTATATTCGTATTTTGCATTATGTAGCTTTAATACGTTGGGGTTACTTATAAACAGATAGAGTGGAATGTTGATTACTTTATTAACACTGGCTTAACACTCCATAAGATAATACTTGCGGCAGACATTTTTACAGAGCAGGAATATATCAACATCTATTGAGAATGACAGTCACATGTGCTGTATTTAGGGTCTATATATAGAACACAGTTTTAAGACAGTAACATACCCTTATGACAGTTTCCATCACTATTTCTGTATCTTGTAGGAACACACAGACACAATTTGTCAACACAGTCAGCGAAATACCGATCTGGTCCACAGAGAACTGTTGATGAACACGGCTCCATGAGAGCTTGTACTGTTATAATAAAAAAACAAAATATGGGTATTAAAATGCAACAAATAACAGAAATTACTACTTATTTGCACTCCCCCAGTTATTATTAATATTATGCATACAGTTTGAACTCCCCACTACTGTTTGAACACTGAAAATATTGTCTCTTGAAAGAACACTGGATTGGTAATAATGCAATGCCAGTTTGTTGTCTGAAGAAGAGATATGCAGAAAATATACATCCGTTATCCATGCATTTGGTTTGAATCTAAAATCTATTGGATTTATATATAGATACATTTGTATTAATTCCTGTTGTGTTAATCGTAGTTAAGGCAAGAAAGGGGTGGGTCGAGCGATTCTGGCGTAGGCGTACAGGTTTACATTTTTGAAGTTTGATGTTTGAAAATGCCAGAATCTGGATAACAACATTTATTCATATTAGCATTACTACCAAACAGTTATATAGGGATGCCAGCGAATCGCTACGCATTTTAACATAAATTACAACTAATTTTGAGGGTAGAATGATAGAAATACGTGGTAAAAAGGTCTTAGGTTAGCAAATTTTGCCCGAATATTTCATCATTTTTGCCAGAATTTGAGGTTTGGCACCAGCACTAGGCATACCCCCCCCCCCCCCCCCCCCCCGTGATGAGTTATTATTTGTATTCCACAAATGTGTATGGGCGTATCCAGGAAAATTTTGCCCATTGGGTCCGCCCCTGATTCATATACCCAACACCCTCTTCTAGATTCGCCACTTTTAGAACGTGCACTGGTCATACAGATATCAAACACTCCGAAACTATAATTATGTTAAAGCGTAAACAAATATAGCCTACGCATAATATACACTGGGGGAGTGCATATTATTCAGAGGGATGCATATTATACATACAATATACACTGGAGAGCAAAAGCCAAGACAGTGAAAATTATATGTGACACCGGTTCAATGAACCAGTGGTCTAATTATTTTATATTGCATCGATGGGCTATGATGTCCACGGATGATGGTTATGTTGTAAATATTTATTTTGCGAACATGTAATTTAGTGGATAAGTGATAGGCCTACATAAAGTACTATTCTTGGCAATGTGTATTTTGTCAAGCTGTGCGAGTGGTGTTCTACTATAAGTATTGTGAGATTGATGTACTACTATAAGTATAGTGAGATTGATGTACTACTATAAATATTGTGAGATTGATGTACTACTATAAGTATAGTGAGATTGGTGTACTACTATAATTATTGTGAGATTGATGTACTACTATAAGTATGTGAGATTGGTGCACTACTATAATTATTGTGAGATTGATGTACTACTATAAGTAATGTGAGATTGGTGCACTACTATAAGTATTGTGAGATACTGACCACGCATGTACCACGCTTGAAATTAAATTCTTAGGCATTACAAGAGGGAGCGGGATTTGTTTTTTTTAATTTAATAATTCTCTTTTATATGATAATAAATATATTTGATGGTTAAAGAAATAATTAGAGATGTTACAAAACGATATGCTATATCGGTTCCTTCTGACTTTGATACATTATCTAGAGTAGAACATTTTGACATAAAAGTAACTATTAATGAAAGTTATTTTTACAGGTTTTAATGATGGAAATAAGAGATAAAACAATTGCTTTTTTGTTTAGGAAAAAGAGAAAACAGCAAATAACAGAAAAACAATTTGAAATAAACATTTATAAAATGGGCATACTGCTTAGCCAAGAGATAGATGATACATCTTTAGAAGAAAGTCTTGAAGGGACGTTCCTGAGTTTGCTGCCTTGTAAGATGTTTCTGACTAATAAAATATTTCTACGATTAAACTTACACATTAAATATATTTTCTTGTTTGGAATATCAGTGTCTGTATATTCAATGTGTTTCTGGTCGTCTTAATATTTGTAAGAAGCCCAAACTGGATTTTGTCTTCAAATAATTTCGTACGTACGAAAAAAAAATATTTTAGGGAATAAAATGAAATTTAACCTAGTACAAATATTACAACGATGAGAAACACGTGTAATATACAGCCATTAATATTTTATGCAGAAAACTATATTTGATATGTAATTACAATCATTAAAAAGTATCGGTTAGTCGATAACATCTTACAAATTGCAGCAAATTCAGGAATGTCCCTTTAATGATTTAAAACATGAACCGGAAACTCACAGAAATGAAATAACATAAGTATGGTCTTATACTGTTTTATTAGGTCTAAAGCTCGATGGGTGGAACACGAAAAAAATCGTCAAAATATTTGTGTAGTCTAGAAAAGAGAAATAGCATGGCAAAAGCATTAACTATATTAATAGACAATGAAAATAATGTTCTAGAAAATCAAAAACAAATTGAGAAAGAGGCAGTAGTTTTTTTTTTTATATATAAAAAACGTTGTATAGTAATCGAGATGGCGAATTAATTAATGTTGACCTAGAAAGAGAACTCAGAACAACACAGTTAACAACTAAACGATACTATGTCAAAATCGCTAGAGGGAGAAATAACCTATAATGAACTCACTAAAGTTTAAAAAAAATAATAATTCAAGTCACCTGAGACAGAAGATATACTGCTGAATTTATCAAATCAGTTTGGTCTGACATTTGTGATTTTGTTATTAGAAGTTTAAAGTTTCGATATAACTTAGGTCAGTTATCAGATGCACACTCATGGGGATTAATTACACTTATTCCAAAGAAAGATAAGGCAAAAGAATGTATCAAGAATTATAGACTAGTATCACTTCTAAATGTTATTTACAAACTAGGGTCAGCAGCTATTGCAGAGAGAAATATGAATGTCCTCCCCTCGTTTCTATCTATGGATCAAACTGGATTTATACATTGTCGATCAATAGGTAATACTATTAGACTAATGTGTGATATACTACTTATACAACTACACAAATTAAATCAGGAATGCTCTTACTTGTATATTTTGAAAAAGCCTTTAACATTCTTTCTTAGAGTTTTATAACAAAAGTTTTAGCTTTGGTCCGTCAATACAGAAATGGATAACAACTTTCTATAATGAATATGAATCGTGTTTATCCATAAATTGTAATATTACTTAACGCTTTAAACGTGGCAGTGGATGTAGACCAGGTGATCCGTTATCACCCTATATTTTTATTTTGTGTGTTGAAATTCTTGGGATCATAGTAAGAAATAACAACGATATAAAAGGGATTGAGATAAACGGTAAGGAATTTAAAATATCGTAATTTAACGATGATACAACATTACTATTAGATTGGTGTGGAAAATTTCTTACAACATCCATATAAATATTACAATATTTTACAAATATTCAGGTCTAAAAGTTAATATAGATAAAACAAATATAATAAGATTAGGCAAGGATGATAGAACTGATCAAAGAAAAATGTGTTTAAAATATCAGTTAAAATGGACTACTGTATTTACAGTCCTTTGTGTGCGACTCTCTACTAATATCTATTAAATACAAGAAATAAACCATAATGTTAAGGTAAAAGAAGTTAAAAAGTTACTTGAACAATTGTCAAAACATTCTTTATCAACAGTAGGGAAAATTGTTGTGATTGAAAGTCTGGCGTTATAAAAAAAGTTGTTCAAACACTTAGAAACATATTTCTTTCAGTTTATTTGGAATAAAAAGCCTGATAAAATAGCTAGAAAAGCATTAATTAGGGATTATCAACATGATGGTTTAAGAGCAGTAGATGTTAAACTATTTTGCAACGCACAAACAATATCGTTGATGAAAAGTGTGTATTTAAACCAAGACATTGCCTGTTTATTGAGTAATTGCTTAGTCTAAAGCTTCGTTAATTGCCCGTAAACTTATACCATTAGGCAGACTCACAGTGTTAAAATCACTAATATTACCAAAAATAACACATTTGTTAATTTCGCTACCATCCCCGTCAGAACAGTTAATTGAAAAGTTAAATAAGCGATTTTTCAAATTCATTTGGCAAAAAAAACCTGACAACGTTAAAAGAGATGTTATAATTCAGGACCATAAAAACGGGGGGTTAAAAATTATTAAATTATCGACGTTTATAACATCATTAAAGTCAACGTGGATAAGAAGATTACTTTTAAACAACACAAAACTGGCATGTCTTTTCTCGTCAGTTACAGGTATATCGATCAAAGAACTAATTATATATGGTGATCATTTTATTAATTTAAAAATAAAAAATATGACTAACCCTTTTTGGGAAGATGTTCTAGATAGCTGGCGAAAAATCCAATATAAACAACCAATAGAAAATGAAAACGATATAGCTGGTATAAACATTTGGTTTAACAGTAAAATATTAAAAAATAAGAAGCTTATTTTTTATATAAAAAAAATATATATATATGCAGAAAAGGGAGTTTGTTTCATTAGTGATTTAGTTAATACTGATGGAGGATTTCTAAATTTATGCGATTTTATTGCAAAATTTAATATAAAAAACAAACTTTCTAGACTATGCTTCCTTAATTAATGCAGTGAAATGTTTCATAGGAATGTATGGAAAACATAATGTTGAAATAAACGATTCAATTACAAACGAAAAACCACAAGTTAAAACAACTTCTTAAACACAAAACGGGATGTAGAGAAATATATAAATTGTTATGCTACACAAAAGCCATTCCAAAGTCTCAATTAAAATATAAAAATAAAGGTTTTTGTTATTCACCAGCAGAATGGAATATATTTTACAATATACCATTTAAATATGTTAGAGATACAACGTTACGTTGGTTTCAATATAAAATTCTACACAGATTTCTCGCTACTAACACATTTCTATATACAATACATTATATTAATTCAAATAAATGTACTTTTTCTAATCGTATGCCAGAGACAATTGAACATCTATTTTATGATTGTTGTTATGTTAAAGAATTTTGGAAAGATATTACAAACTGGATATCCAATACTATAGAAGAGTGCATAATTATAGATAAACATATTGCCATTTTGGGTATGCTTAAAAAAACAAATACATATGCAATAAATTGGTTAATTATTAACATAAAATATTATATTTATTCCATGAAAATACATAAACAAAAATTAAACTTCTCTGCCTAGCTTTTACTATAATTAAAGAAAAGCTGGAAACTGAAAAATGTATCTTATATAAAAATGGTAATTATGAAGATTTCAAGAATGGAAGCAGTGGTATAATTTATTTCAAACATCATACAAAACTTATTAAATCTATCAAATATTGAGATATATTTATTTATAAAATACCTTCTTCGCACTTTATACTCCTTCACACACCTTTTCATAATACTTTCTTGTATCAATACTAATTCCGTACATAACATCTTCTCCTTTATCTTTTTTTCATTCTTGGCCCCAGATAATAATAATTAAAAAAAAAACAAAAAAAAAACATAAAAATAAAAATAACAACAACAACAATATACATAATGTACGTGGATTAAATCTATTCGTGTGTATATATTTTGCCATTTATATGTATGTATATAAAACTGTGTATATCATATGAAATTAAAAAAATATTGTGAGACAGTGAGCTCAGGGCACCCCAACCCTGACACTGCCATTTTATATTTTGGGGACAATTAAAAAAAAAAAAAAAAAAAAAAAAAAACTTCATTAGTAAAATTGCGTCATATTTTCTGTGACAAATGGTGGAAAAAATTTTACATCTTCTCCTTTTCAAGCTAACTACGGGCACAGGGCTTCGTTACTTTCAGTACAATTTTTTAACCACAGTTAAGCACTTGTGTCACAGAAAAGATTAGTTTCATGTATTTTATGATGTTAGAGGGGGTTTATATAATAAATGCCCAATATTTTGTCCATATCTGGTAGAGCATGAGCATACTGGGTAAATTGTGAAAACGTTCTCATAACTTTTTATGAGCAGTATATTGAGTTTCTTCAGTGGGAAATTAAGCTGCAGGTAAAAAGCATGCAGGCTGTGGGAAAGGTAAACGTCACATGTCTGTTCATCAGGGTATTTGCCAAGAAGGTTTCCAGCAGGCAAGTTGACTGGGAAATGGCTCTTAGGAGGTATGTGGTTTAGTCTTTTGAACAAATAGTTTGACTATATTCTTCCCCAAGACTCAAATACAGGGCAATTTAGTTAATTGTAATTTGTTTGTGGTGATTATTAATAGGGTTGTTTATTTGTTTGTATTTAGATATACATGTAAGTGGTGTTGTATATTAGTGCATAATCAGGTGCTATAACTTAGGTAGTTTTACTTTGTTATAGGATATTTGGGTGTGTGTGTATAGTGTATGTTTTCGGTTGTGTAACTGACCGTATTAGAGGGTTAAGCGTAATTTGTGTTGTTGTGCACCAGGAGTAAATATGGTACAAAACAAGGGGTTAAGGTTAATTTGGTTTATTGTGTTACAATAGTTTTTTATAAGTGTCAGACGGTCTTGATAATGAGGTATTTTATTGCCATAATTATATTAAGTGAGCCTATTTGTAGACATTTTTGTTTCAGCTTTTGGGGTTTGAGCGTGAGCCAGAACCACGAGAACCTTTGGGTTTGAGCGTGAGCCAGAACCATGAGAAGTATGTGAGCTACGAGAGCTATGATAGCTATGTGAGCTATAACTGGGTGTGAGGGATGACAGATGTGGCCAGCGGAACTGTAGGAGAACCATCTGCAAGAGATGTCTACAGACTAGCGTGGTGGCGGACTGTTATTAGGATATCTGCACGAAATGTCAACAGCCAACCATCCAAGATGTGCTAGTGTCTGGTCGTCATCAAGATATTGATAGTATTCGCAATGACAGTGAATTTCAGATGAGTTTATACTGATACAAACTGAACTGGTTTAAAATGATTATTTAACTAAGGCTCGAACATTGACTAGAAGCTAGTTGGCTCAGACTGGTTTACCATGGACACCAGAATACAGTTTTTTGGGGGGTTTAATTTAAGGTTGGGGTAGTGATGTTTGGAGTGAAATCGTTATTGTGTATATTTATATTTTGTATATAAATTTGTTGAAATGTTTTGTTTGACTTGTTTCTTGGACAATATGTCTTACTGATAGTCAATCTGTGACAACTTGGTATATGATATAAAAGATTCAGAAAAATGTGAATTTTGTCATATATTTAGTGAAGATTTAATGCATCTTGTTTGATTATGTAAACATGTTCAGACATTCTGGAATATTGTTATAAAAATGGATATTCCTAAAAACTAAAATTAGACTTCAGGCGAATACACAAACAATTGTCTTAGGAAACCCGAACTATTCTAAAAACGATAATATTATAAATTTAATACTGCTAATTGCCAAACAATAGATATACAAATGAAACTGCAACAGTCATCAACTAACCTTAACTGGCTTCTAGAATAGTCTTAACACGTATTATCATATAGATAAGTATATTTCCATAATAAATAACAGAACAATCCAATTTGAAGAAAAGTAGAATTGTTGGAAAGAACTAATTCTGTAAAGTGTATTATACATTTATTTTCAGAATTATTTATGGGTACATCATATTTACAGAATATATAGAATTGATTTACAGATTAATTAGTATGTTAATATTTATATTAATACGCACGAGACCATTGTATAATGCATCATCTATTTTATTGTTACATGTTTATTTTATCACTATATCAGCATTATATAATTGTATAATTTTGTGGTGAAAAAATAAAATAAAACCGTCGCATTTGCTGACGTCATATCTATAAATGAATGAATGGATGAATGTTTAACGACACCCCAGCACAAAAATACATATCGGCAATTGGCTGTCAGAGAAGATAAGTATATTTAAATATTATTAAATATCTATAAATGTAATTAATGATTTTGTTCAAGCATTTTGAAATGTGGAGATCTCTTAATACATATTACTACATCTAAATCTAAGATACGATGGGATTTGATAAGTGAAATAACCTCTATATTTAAAATGAATTATACTATTTATAATAAAAACTATCGGATAGATTGAAAATGGAATTACACCACTTTTATGGGAGGTTATTAAACAATCGTTCACTGCATTTAACCATAAACAGTTTTATTCACACGTACACACAAAACGTTAAACAGGTCTGTTCATCAATGTGGGAAGGAAATAGGAATATATAATATTTTGGATACTTTCTAAAATACATGTACATATGTGTATGCATTTGTTTTGCCCATCTTAGCAAATATTTGAATTCATTAAGTACTTCTATAAAGACTGAGCCGACCTATTCACGAGTAATATCATTCATATGCCTACATGGGGCGAGATGTAGTCATCTGGTAAAGCCCTCGCTTGATGTGCGGTCGGTTTGGGATTGATCCCCGTGGGCTTTTTCTCGTTCCAGCCACGCCTGGTATATGAAAGGCTGTTGTATGTGCTATCCTGTTTATGGGATGGTGCATATACAATATCCCTTGCTGCTAATCGAAAAGAAAAGCTCATGAAGTGGCGACAGCGGGTTACACTCTCAATATCTGTGTGGTCCTTAACTATGTGTCTGACGCCATATAACCGTAAATAAAATATGGTGAGTGCATCGTTAAATAAACCATTTCCTTCCTTCCTTCCTTCATATGCCTACACATTAAGATTGCTGCATGATAATGAGCTTGTTACCCAGACTTTTAATAACTGTTTTGTACATGATATGCTATGGTAATTAAGTAGTTCATATATTCTATACTCTTCAAAAAAGTAGAAGGACCTGAAATATTAATTTTAATATCAACTATTAGACCGAACATACGTTTTGACCACAGACATCCTAGTAAAGAACGTCCAGGTCTGTTTACGAACACACCAAAACACATTACATAGTTTGCATGCGCTGTTGCCCCGATCACGTGCGTGGGGTGTCATTCTCGATTTTGACAATTTCCAGGAAAGTCGATTAATCACTGTGGAACATTATTTCTGTCAATCTTGTTCATTCTTTTGATCATACAGTTGTTACTGTTTTATTTTTAGTAATTTTTATTGTTTGAATTTGCGATTTACTGATAAAAAAACGTCAACTTTCAAGTTTCACTTCTGACGCCAATCGTCCTTCAAGATCTTTGGTGGTCATAAAACCTACTGTAATACTAAACTACCGGTTTTAATGTTTGCCCAATTAATTCACTATTCCCGACAGCTAATATACCTTACAATTTTGGCAATTGTAAATTCATATTAGAGTTTCCCTATTTTTGTTTGAAGAGTATATCTAAATGCTGACTGTTCGCATTACTCCATAATATACTATAACAATTCGGAGCATATATCCTTTGTAATATAATTTTAAACCTACAAGTTTGATAAATAATTGTATTTATAATGTTATTAATTGGTATGAACAACATTCAAAATAAATTATTTTAGCAGTCCAGATTTATTGCTGAAACAATAGTTAGAGAAAATAGTGTATGAAACGTTCTACTCACTTGTTGTCACCGTTGCTGAAGCACCAATTCGATTATTCCCGATACTTGCATCAAGGATCGTAGTAACAGTCACTGTGTACGTCACTCCTGGGTTCAGATTTGTTATATTGGATGATCTTCCTAAACTGCCTATGTGCTTGACGCCGTTGTCTGGTGACCACGATATATTATACCTTGAGATTCCAGTAAAATCACTGGTTTGATCCCACATCACAGTGGCATTCTTACGGTGTATGTTGACAAAGCTGATGTTATTTGGCGTGAGGTCAGTCACTGTAATAATCAATAAATGATATTGAATGAATGAATGAATGTTTAACGACACCCCAGCACGACAAATAAATCGGCTTTTGGGTGTTATGACATTGAAGTCTTAAACAAAAATATAGCCAACCGTTCTTTGCTTTTTAAATCTAATTCATAGAAAGTCACTAAATGACTACCAAAATATTGTATTAGCATTATTATGACATGTTAATATACTGAAGGGAATAAATTAACGTCACATAAATAGTGAGAGCAAATAGTAACAGTTTTACTGAAATTCAGTCCTACATTGCACATTTGTATTTGATACAGACATCACTATGCTAGACGTGCAATTAAAGTTGGGCTAACAATCAAGTGTTCCTTTATCAATAATATATTATATTTGCATTTTCACGGGAAAGGTTGCAAACATATGAACAGGGTCAAAAAATAAAATATATTAAAGGGACATTCCTGAGTTTGTTAATCGATAACGTCTGAAAAATTACAGCAGAGACTTTTTAACGATTGTAATTATATATCAACTATACTTTTAGCATAAAATGTTAGTGGCTGTATATTAAACGTGTTTCTGGTCGTTCTAATATTTGTACTACGTTAAATTTGATTTTATTTCCTAAAATTATTTGAAGACAACATCCAGTTTGGGCTTCTTACAAATATTAAGACGACCAGAAACACATTCAATATACAGACAATGATAATCTAAACAAGAAAATATATTTAATATGTAAGTTTAATCGTAGAAATATTTTATTAGTCGGAAACATCTTACAACGGAGCAAACTCAGGAATGTCCCTTTAATTGGTAATTGTCGAGGCAAATACCGATTATCTAGACGAGGTTGATATTTTACATATTAAAAAACACGAGTAGCGAATTCTATTTATCCTATAACACTTCTAAAATAACATTTTAATTAAATGTTTTTAGTAAATCACAGTACTAAAGTCGCCAACCATCGATAAGATCCAAGACAAAATCCAATTTGGGCTTCTTACAAATATTAAGACGACCAGAAAAACATTGAATATACAGACATTGATATTCCAAACAAGAAAATATATTTAATATGTAAGTTTAATCGTAGAACAATTTTATTAGTCGAAAATATCGTACAATGCAGCAAACCCAGGAATGTCCCTTCAACGTACATATATACAGAAACTAGAAGATGTACAAGTTGAAGCTTAAATAGCTGTACATTTGTATATGGGATTAAATTCCGTGATGATCATAAATCTGAACCTGAAAACCATAATATCACGTACAAGTTCGGCCATACTTATATATCCTGATAAAAATATTTGATGGCAATAGGGTCCCCCTTCCTACAACTCTACTACACTATGTTTTTAGAAGCCATAATACTGAATGAATGAATGAAAGTTTAACGACACCCCAACAGAAAAATACACACCGGCTATTGGATGTCATAAAAGATAAGTATATCAAAATATTATATATACAATTATGTAAAACCACAGTGTAAAGGGCTGTGTGGAACAGTATAATACAAATATCAAGGTAAGTACACTTCACACTTTTGTATAGACATCAAAGTGTTTTAAAAACTTTAAAATTAATTAAAATTAATTCAGGGTGGAATTAAAAAAAAATCCAAAACATTTCTGTTGCCAAATATATAATTTCTCGTCGGCTTCAGATGATTACACACCAATCAAAAGTGGCGCACAGTTAGTGTACACTGACAATGTTCACACTGAGGAGGATGTTCCTTCTTTAAAATAAACGAATGCGTCAAATATGCATGGCCGATACGGTTACCACACAAGACTACGTCATCCTTTCTGCAATATGTTCTGAACATGAAATTAACTGGTAACAGTGAACAAACTGGGATCTACTACTGATTTGTGACTAGTGTTGAAGAGTACCCTAAAATGTCATTTTATGGTTGAAGCAATTTCAAACTCGATACCCTCCAATATGTTTGCACCAAATTACCAACACGTGTCTTTCATACGTAGATGAATTAAACTAATCAATGATTGTGCATCCTTTTTTGTTTGTTGTCATTATCTATCATCCATCTATTGCTGTTTACAACGAAAACATTTATTGCTAAGGTATTCTTATATATATATATATATATATATATATATATATATATATATATATATATATATATATATATATATATATATATTATTACTGAAACACAAAGGAAACGCAAAAACAACTTTTCATTGCAAATAACGACAAACTATTAATGAATTGATGGATATTGTAATATGACATTAATGACTGGTATTCATGAGATACATTCACATGGAAACATGGCCAGTTATCATCAGTAATAGAGTTGCATTCGTAATCGAAAAGTTCAACACACACCCCCCCCCCCCCCCCCCCCCCCCCCCCCCCCCCCACCCCGATCAAGGTCAGTATCTGGTGTGTCCACCATTGGCCCGTGAGCATGCGTGAAGACGACGGGGAAAGGATTGGCACAAACATCTCAAATAAGCCAGAGGAATGTTCCTCCACTCCTCCTGCAACGCCTGTGCAAGCTCAGCGACGTTACGCGGTGGTGGCTGGCGGTGACGTACACGACGTCCTAACTCATCCCACATGTGTTCAATTGGGTTCAAATCCGGGGAAACGGCGGGCCTGTTCATAACGGTGATGCCGGCTTGTTGCAGGAATGCCTAGGTAATCCTTGCAGTATGTGGACGGGCATTGTCTTGTTGAAACAGAATGGAACCTCCTGGTCGTCGGTGACGGCGCAAAAGTGGCTGGAGAACTTGTCTTAGAATAACGTCAACATAACGCTGGGCTGTAAGGGCATCATGGACAATGATGAGATCACTCCTGAAATCACAGTTGATTGCTCCCCATACCATCAGACAACCGCCGCCAAACCGATCACGTTCCCTCACACATCCGTCAGCGTACCGTTCATGGAGTCTCCTGTACACACGTGCTCTTCCATCGGCAAAAGAGACAAAGACACGGGACTCATCTGAGAAAACAATGCTCCGGTAAAAGGCTGGTGGATGATTACCATTCTGGAGAGCAAACTGTAGTTTCGCAGCACGACGTCGCGGTGTCATGATGTTACCGTTGTACGGGCGTCTGCATCCGAGTCCAGCCGTTCTGAGTCGACGGATGACCGTCATCGGATGGATAGGCCTTTCATGACGTCCTATCGTATTGCTTGCTGTCATCGTCGCAGTTCTGAGCCGGTCACGGAGGTGGTGTCGTCGAATCTGCCGATCTTGGCGTGGGGTCGTAACGGTACGTTGACCAAGTCGAGGTCGATCACGGACACTCCCGGTCTGTTGATGACGTTCAACAAGTCGTCCAATAGTTGATGCATGGGTTTTGCGAAGTCCCTCCTTGAACCATGCCTTGAGTCGTGGCATTCTTAATGTGATGAGGAATATGACACCGTTACGTGACTTTTTTGTGTCCACATACTTGCATTTCACGTGCATTGCATGCAGCATGACTGAGCATGTAGTGAACGCATTTCACACCATTTTGTGTGTTTCTGCTGTTGCATGTGTAACGAGAACAAAACCAGGATTAAAACCCAGACAAAAGTACAAATCAATGGTTTCCTCTCATAAATTGTTATTTTTCATTAATCACAACAAAATATTGAAAAATATCTGTTTTGCATTTTCATTGTGTGTCGGTATATATATACACATATATATATATATATATATATATATATATATATATATATATATATATATATATATATATATACATGTCAATAATTAATTTTTTTACACACACACACACACGCGGACGCATGCACGCACACATACAAATTGGAAAGCAGAATATTCTGTCTTTTAAAAAACTGATAACCTTAACATCGTTGAACAGTACACAAGGAAATATAATATTACATCACCATCGAAAAGCCGCTGGGTAATTTCAAAGCAAGTTTTTTTTCAAATTCAAGTTCTTTATTAGTACAACTTATAAGCTTTACAATAAAAACAGCAAACTATGATAAATACATATTTACAATATCTGATAATGGTGGGGAGCGCTATAGCAGTATTTAAAACATAACATAAATGAAATAAACATCCAAAATGACGTCATTCGAGTTTGACGTCATTTCCATTCAAAAATACACCGCGCCACATATTCTTACGTCATTTGAATATCTAGTAATGGCGGACTGGAATTAAAGTTGCGTGTAGTTTACAAAAACACGTTGTATTAAGCTTGAGCTTATATGATAAAGAGATTATTACCCTCGTGTATTTTGGTATCATCAATACCATATATTAGGAATAAAAATAATGTATTATGCTCGCCAGAGGCTCGCATAATACAATTTTTATTCCTAATATATGATATTGACGATACCGAATAACACTGGTAATAACCTATATATATATATATATATATATATATATATATATATATATATATATTATATATATATATATATATATATATATTCACTGGAGTAGGAAGCAGGGGGCCAAGGACAATTTTCAGAAATGTTGCTTTATAATAGTGTAAAAGTGTGTACATATAAAAGTGTGGGCCCCTCCCTACACTTTTTGGCACCTTCCTGCGCCACTAATATATCTGTGTGTGTGTGCGCGTATACCCCCCCCCCCCCCCCCCCCCCCCCCGCCTTGCCACCTTCATACGCCACTGGTATATGTACATAAATAAATAAAAAAATTCAAATGTGCGTGTTAGTCTGGGTTACATTTTTCGTTGTGCGTGTGCACTGGTGTGCAGGCTTGTTTTGTAGGCTATTGTTTATTTGGGGGCAGTTTTGTTGTTGTTACTGGAGTTTTCTTTGGGAGGAGGTAAAATTGTAGTGTGGGGGGGGGGGGGGGGGTATTTTTTAAATATTAGGTTTTTCTTTTTGCCTGCCACTACTTACGCTTATAATCATGTATATAGAACAATGTCTTCATTTTAACATTTAACCTTGAATAATCGGCATGCAAGACTAACATAAATATGTTTACACAGATATTTTGATGTAAACAAAACAAGTACTGTTACTATAGGTAGATGTTTTTAGGTTAAATTATATATTTAACTGTTATTACAGAAAAATTTACACTTTATAATGCAATGTATACAGGCCTAATTAATTTACAGCAAACGAAATATTTAGTCAAACAGGCGCATGTGCAGGGAATTGTGTAGAGGCAATCTAGACTGGCTAGTGGTGTTTTTAGGGGAGGGGTCGGGTCAGGCGTCCCCAGAAATACACGTTTGACTGTTCTGATTGTCCGTCCCATCCTACAAAAACGTTTTGTTGTTTGGTTTGGTTTGGTTTGACGTAAAAATAAAAATAAAAGTTTTTTGGAAATAAGAAAAATGTACTATTTTTGTGTGTAATTTAGAGAACAAGCGGCTCAGAAATAAATAACTCGTAAATTCCATAGTATGACAAAAATGCGTTCCCCGTTGGAATGTTTGGGTCATTTGATTGGTCAAGATAGATTACGGCCACTTCCCTACAAGGTCAGAGCTATTAAAGAGGCAGCGCAACCCAAAACAAAGAAACAGGTGAAATCATTCTTAGGCATGGTTGGATTCTACCGGAAGTTCATTCCGAATTTCTCTATGATTGCTGTTCCACTTACTGATCTAACGAGGAAAGGAAATCCAAACCACATGGGTTGGACAGAAGCTCATGAACATGCATTTCAGTCACTGAAGAAAGCAATGATTTGCAGTCCTATTCTAAAACTTCCTGATATTGAGAGACCATTTATTCTGAGGACTGATGCTTCGGATCGAGGAGTTGGTGCTATATTGTTGCAGGAGGAGGATGGGGAAAACTTCCAGTGGCTTATGCAAGTAGGAAATTGTTACCCCGTTAACAGTCTTATGCTACTATTGAGAAGAAATGTTTAGCTTTGGTGTGGGGTGTCGAAAAGATGCAGAGGTATCTTCATGGCAAGTCATTTGTCGTGGAAACTGATCATCATCCGCTAACATACTTAAACAAGGCTAAAATGGCTAATGCTAGGTTGATGAGATGGGCATTACTGCTGCAACCCTACAGAATTCGCATAGAAGCAATCAAAGGGAAGGAGAATGTTGGAGCAGATTATCTAAGTAGATTAGAATCAGATTAAAATGCCAGTTGTGTTGATTTCAAAGAACTATACAATCAATATATAGACATATTGAGGATGTTGTGTTTTAGATGTTATATATGATCTTAATGTGGTATGATATTTGATAGCGAATGTATGTAGAGTTTGAGGAAAGTAGTGTATTATGTTGAATTTTAAGGTTTCTTAATCTTTTCTGTAAAACAAAATTTATTTTTTATTTTTTCCCTAAGGGGAAGGGTATTGTCACAGAAAAGATTAGTTTTAGGTATTTTATGATGTTAGAGGGGGCTTATATCATAAATGCCCAATATTTTGTCATATCTGGTAGAGCATGAGCATACTGGGTAAATTGTAAAAACGTTGTGTCATAATGTTTTATGAACAGTATATTGAGTTTCTTCAGTGGGAAAGTAAGCTGCAGGTAAAAACCATGCAGGCTGTGGGAAAGGTAAACGTCACCTGTCTGTTCATCAGTGCATTTGCCAAGAAGGTTTCCAGCAGGCAAGTTGACTGGGAAATGGCTCTTAGGAGGTATGTGGTTTAGTCTTTTGAACAGATAGTTTGACTATATTTTTCCCCAAGACTCAAATATAGAGCAATTTAGTTAATTGTAATTTGTTTGTGGTGATTATTAATAGGGTTGTTTATTTGTTTGTATTTAGATATACATGTAGGTGGTGTTGTATATTAGAACATAATATCAGGTGCTATAACTTAGGTAGTTTTACTTTGTTTTAGGATAATTGTGTGTGTGTATAGTGTATGTTTTCCGTTGTGTAACTGACCGTATTAGAGGGTTAAAGGTAAATTTGTGTTGTTGTGCGCCAGGAGTAAATATGGTACAACACAAGGGGTTAAGGGTAATTTGTTTTATTGTGTTACAATAGTTTTTATAAGTGTCAGACGGGCCCGATAATGAGGTGGTAGTTTATTGCCATAACCATGAGAAGTATGTGAGCTACGATAGCTATGTGAGCTATGTAAACTATAACTGGGTATGAGGGATGACATAGATGTAACCAGTGGAACTGTAGGAGAACCATCTGCAAGAGATGTCTACAGACTAGCGTGGTGGTGGACTGCTGTTAGGATGTCTTCAAGAGATGGCAACAGCCAACCAACCAAGATGTGCTAGTGTCTGGTCGTCATCAAGATATTGATAGTATTCGCAATGACAGTGAATTTCAGATGAGTTTATACCGATACAAATTGAAATGGTTCAAAATGATTATTTAACTAAGGCTCGAACATTGACTAGAAGCTAGTTGGCTTAAACTGGCATACAATGGACACCAGAATAAAAATAAAAAAATGTTTTGGGGGGAGGGGGGTAATTTAAGGTTGGGGTAGTGATGTGTTTGGAGTGTTATCGTAATTTTGTATATTCTTATTTTGTATATAAATTTGTTAAAATGTTTTGTTGTTTGACTTGTTTCTTGGACAATATGTCTTACTGATAGTCAATCTCTCGTCCATCTGTGACACCCCCTCAACAATTTTACCTCCCCCCCAAAAAAAACCCAGTAACAACAACACAAATGTGCCCACCAAATAAACAATAGCCTACAAAACAAGCCTGCACACCAGTACACATGCACAACTAAAAACATAACCCAGACTAACACGCACATTTGAAAAAAAAACAGGTTTTATTTATGTACATATACCAGTGGCGTATGAAGGTGGCAAGGCAGGAAGGATTTACGCACACGCACGCACGCGCGCGCACACACACACACACACACACACACACACACACACAGAAAGAGAGGGATATTAGTGGCGCATGAAGGTGCTAAAAAGTGTGACGAGGGGTCCACACTTTTATATTGACACACTATTATAAAGCAAAATACCCCCCCCCCCCCCCCCCCCCGCTTCTTACGCCAGTGAATATATATATACACCATGAAATGCTTAATGGCTGTGCATACTATTAATAATTGATAGTCGATCGTAACTATTAAATTACAAATGAAATTGTGTCGGTTACACTATGTCCGTCTAACAATGATATTGGACTCGCTGTTCCGATTTGTTTGATAAGTAGAAACCTTATCGTTAGGCGAGGAAGTGAATTTCTGTATCGTTAGTTTCATTATTAACTACTGCATAGGTCATTTAGTCAAATTAATGTACACTTCCATTTGTACACAGTGATATATACACAAACACAAACACATGCATATACACAAACACATGCATATTACTTGCAAATATCAACACTTTATTAAGGTGCCGTTTTAACGAGTCAATCACCAATGAGCCATTTTTCTTGGTCTCCCCCCCCCCCAAGACGTGTTCGTAAGTATTTTTGTTGAACACAAAACATATTGTACATTTTCTTTTCTGTAAAAGAAGGAGATTGCAGACAATCTGACAAACAATAATAGTAACAGAAAACGTTATTAACGTCAAAAAATGAAAGAACACGTCGACAACTACTCCACAATTCAGTAGTAATAAAGGGTCTTTGTTGGAAGCGACTGGAGCGTAGACGCGCCGGAAATAATTTAGTGGCTAATTGGGGCCGCTTAGCGCGATGCAAATCAAGGGCATATTGTACATTTTCTTTTCTGTAAAAGAAGGAGATTGCACACAATCTGACAAACAATAATAGCAACAGAAAACGTTATTAACGTCAAAAAATGAAAGAACACAGCTAAGAACACTATTAACATACGTGTCGAAAATGAATAACTTTGTTTCAATATTTAAAAAATTCTTATTCCACACATTTAACATCGAAAACAGGGCTTTGCGTCCTTGTTCAGCAGTTCGTTTCTGTGTACGACTAAATTTACCATTATAGAAAAACAATAATCCTAAATAAACAAATTCATTTACTACCTCTAATTCGTAATCATTATAAAACCACTTTTCATTATTTCGAATTCTAAAAACAACAATTTTAGTCGTATTATTATTATTATTTTTTTTATTTTTTTTTTTCTAAAGTTTATTTCCATGAAATGCCACATTTACATCCGTGTTATATACCCACGTGGCTTGGGTATACTACACACAGAAATGCATAATAAATATTATACATCTTATTAGAAGAAATAACATCGCAAAATACTAATAATGAAAAATAACTATGTACATCTATTACGTAATAGGGATTGGCAAAGTCATGGAGGACAGTTATATTAGTAAGAAAATTAAGGAAATGTTTTATCTCCAGCTGAAAGGATGTTTCCATTGGTGTAAAAATAAAATAAGTGGAATTGTTAGACTTATTATTATTATTCTTTAAAGTATTAATTTTAAGGAGGTAAAATGCCCCATTTTTCTGTGAAGCGGTCTTTATTGTACCCTAAAATATATTTTTCTATTGTTCGATAATATTTGATAAAACTACGAGCTTCCATAAATTTTGGTAGTTTTTCTTTATGTTTACAACTATATATATATATCTTTTCAGTATAACAATTAGATGATTTATTAAAATGCTTTGACTAGGGATACCCAGCAAAACATCTTGAATATTTAATTTAATAACTGATCCTATCTTTGTTTCGAGCCAAATTTGAAATGTTTTCCATATTTGATTAGAGTGAGGGCAGTAGAAAAATATATGTTCCAAAGATTCTGGTTCGTTAGCACAAAAGCTGCATTTATTATCCGCCTGTATGCCACACATACAGAGATAGGTATTTGTTGTCAAAATACGATGTATAAGCTTGAATTGAAAGTTTTGAGTTTTAATGTCAGAGGTAATTTGTTTTATAATTTCAAAACATTTTGACAAATGACCTTCAGTAATATTTGTATTAAGTTTTTGTGACCATTTATTCGCAATATATAATGTAGAAAACACTTTTGATTTTAAATATAAATAGTAAATACATTTACAGCTTTTCGATTTTTGTATTCTTTTTAAAATATTGTCATTATCTGGGGTTTCCAAAGTTAACATATGTCCTTTTATTTTGCGTCACCAATATTTTGGGATATATGAAAATATTTTAAAGTATACTAAATAATTACCATTTAGGTTATATTCATGTAAATAAATCACATACCGATTTTAGACCCTTTTCATACCAATGTAGGAACTGTTTTATTAATTTAGGTGGAATAAAATTTAGTAGTGCGGTTTGTATAAATTGGTTTTCATTTTGAAATTCATTTTTCTGTAGTAATGCATAATTATTGATTACATCTTTCCAGAATAAATTTTGGACACATTTTGATATCTTCAGTAATTGTTTTTTCTGAAATGGAAACGGGTCTAAACTTCCAAAGTCAAGTAATATTGTCTTTGTCAACTTTTGCCACAAACCATCTGATGTTATTAGTCTGTTTACCTTTAAGTACCAGAAAAATGACAAAGGATCAATCATCTTAAGTCCTCCATGTTTATACTCATTAATTAGTAAATTCCTCTTAATTTTGTCTCTTTTACCATTCCAGATAAATTTGTATAATAATGTATTGAATCGTTTGAAAAATAAATTATCTGGGTTTGGAAGAGCAATAAATAAATGTATGAAAAGTGGAAGAATTTGTGACTTTATAATTATTATTTTACCATTAATAGTTAATATTCTATTTGACCACGAAAATATAATCCTTCTCGCTTTAAATAATTGTTTTTCAAAGTTAAGTGAACACATTTTCTGGAGGTCCGTTGAAAATATTATGCCGAGAATTTTAAAAGGTTCTTTAGACCATTTTAGTGGAATGTGTTGGCATAACTGCTCATTAGAGTTTATTTTTGAACCAAACCATGTTGCCGTACACTTATCTGTGTTTATCTTAAGCCCTAAACAAAAAGCAAAATCATCTAATATTTTTATAACTTCAGTTAAGCCTTTTTTTCCAATAACCCGGTCCACGTTTTATTTCATAACTCCAGTTAAGCTTTTTTTTTCTCCAATAACCCGGTCCACGTTTTATTTGACTAAGTGATATTTCTAGCGAGATAATGGAATGATCGGATCTGTAGCTAATACCAATATTACATGTTTTAACCATTGCAAGAATATCTTCAGATACTAAAAAATAATCCAGTCTACTCTATTTGCTCTGATTTTTTAATCTCCAGGTATACTGGTGTCTATCTGGGTTTAAAATTCCCCAAGGATCATTTAGATCAAGATATGCTTTTAATTCTAAAATACAGTTACGAGATTTTTTATTATTGTCTTTTTTGTAGTTATAAGTATCTAGGGAATAATCCTGAACTACATTCCAGTCGCCAGCCATAATAACAGAACCTGGGAGACTTTCTAAATGTGTTTTAAGATTGTCAAAAACATGTGGGGAATCTGAGTTTGGGCCATATAAATTTAATACGGATATCCTGAAATCTTCTATTAATATATCTAAAATAATATAACAACCATTTTTATCACTTATTACTTGATTAACATTATACTCAAAATTATTTTTAATTAGTATCGCTACGCCTGCACTATTACTAGTTCCATGAGAAAAATAAATATTATATCCCCATTCGGCTGACCATTGTTTCTCCTCTTTAACTGAACTATGTGTCTCTTGCAGGAAAATTATGGAAGACCTTTTACTCCGTAAAAAATTGAAGACATCCCGTCTTTTAATATTGTTTGATTGAAGACCATTCACATTTGTTTTTAGTCTTATTGGTATTTACAGTTAGTATACTTTGAGAGAGCATTAATCATTGTTTGTAATCTTTCTGCGCTTTCAGCTAATAGTACCATATCATCAGCATACACTATTAAAAATAGATTTAAGTCTGTCTTTCAATACTAGGACGATTTTCAGATGACAGATTACCCGTCTGTATCGACCAGTACATCTAATATAGCATATACATATAATTGTATAGTTCTGTATTTATACTTATACCTTAAATTGATTTTCAAATAATATAACTTTGTATACGAGTTGTTAATTTCTAATATCACTACCCTTCTGACAACCAAAGAGACAAAGTAAAAACGTACTTTATTTCTAACTAAAGCGATATATGAAACAAGCAAAGAAAATAGTACGCAAATTAATGTCTTGACCAGGTCGGCCTTTTCTCCCTAGTATATATATATATATATTGTAAATATAGTGCCAACAACTAAACATAAACACTTTCTTATCTCAGCACTGAGGCAGATATTTAGGTTTGTTAATTACACAAAGCCGGACCAGTTCTATAATGTAATGTAGAAGAGTCCCAAAATAACGCTACTGAAATAAAAGCCAACATAAGTGAGCTGGGTAAGTGAATGAATGAATGAATGAATGAATGTTTAACAACACCCTAGCACAAAAATACACATCGGCTATTGGGTGTCACAAAGTAAGTCATTGAGACAGTTAAGAGCTGTTAACAACAAACTATCAGAGGAAGTAGTCGATCTGCAGTGTCGGTCCATGAGAGAGAATTTACTTTTTTTCAATATTCAAAGTGTTTTAAAAACTTTACAATTAGTTCTGGATGTAATTTAAACGATTCCAAAACATTTCTGTTGCCAAATATATCATTTCTCGTCGGCTTGAGATGAGCACACTCCACCAAAATGTGGTTCACAGGCACACTGAGGAGGAGGGTCCTTCTTTAAAATAAATGAATGCGTCAAATATGTATGGCCGATGCGGGCACGGCACAAGACTACATCATCCTTCCTGCACCGCCTGTAGGATGACTGCCACTCTCCTAGGACTGCCTTAATATAATAAAGCTTATTCGCAACCGCACTGTCCCAATCATCTTGCCATGTCGAAAAAATATATTGGTTAATATGACATTTAAAATCACTGTATGAGACACCAACATGGACACGGGGCAAGTTCAAAGCAGACTTGGCAGCAACATCTGCCTTTTCGTTACCCTTAATGCCAACATGGCTGGGTACCCAACAAAATACAACATCTTTATTGGCAGTTGATAAAAAGACTCACTTTCGTATCACCATCCCAACTAAGGGATGCTCCAATTTCATGTACTGTAGAGCTTGGAGACACGAAAGTGAGTCTGTAAAAATAATAGACTTGGATGCACATGCATCCGTAATCTGTTCCAGGGCTTGCCCAAATTCAGCAGTAAAGATTGGTGCTGAATCGGGCAATATCATGGAAATTATTGCGTCTGATGGAAAAACTGTAGCACAAGCCACAGAATTCCCATCCCGTGATCCGTCTGTGTAAACAGGAATGTAATCACAGTACCTCTCTTGGATATCTATGAAATGTTGTTTATAAATAGCTGCATCTGTGCGATCCTTTTATAGATGCACAAAATCGAATATAATTTTTGGTGCTTTGATACACCAAGGTGGCAAAATAAAAATATGAAGGCGTTTCCAAAATGTTTGTTAAATCAATGTTGGAAACTGATAAAAACTGCTTAATGCGAAGACCAAATGTTCGAATCGCATTCGGATTCGCATCAAATAACTTCATATATTTGTTATCAAACGCCGCATTGTGTGCAGGATGTTTTGGCATTGATTTAATCTTTGTAGCATACTGCAGAGAAAGCTTTGCACGTCTAGCACCCAAACTAGGTTCGTGTGCATCGACGTACATGCTTTCCACAGGAGATGTTTTGAAAGCACCAAGACAAAGACTAAGTCCCTGGTTGTGTATAGGATCTAGCATTTGCAAGTAAGACTTACGTGCTGACCCATACACAATGCACCCATAATCAAGTTTAGACCGAACTAAAGATCTGTAAAGTCGGAGCATAACCTTTCGATCTGCTCCCCATTCAGTCTTGCCAATAACTTTTAAGATATTGAGGGCCTTTATGCCCTTTTTTTTCACATACTGTAAATGAGGAACAAAAGATAGCCTCCTGTCAAAAATAACTCCCAGAAATATGGTCTCCTCCACAACTGGAACCGGAGTTTTGTCCAGAAACAGCTGAGGATCTAAATGGTGACCTCTTTTCTGACAAATATACATACAGACGGGTTTTGACTTTGAGAATCGAAATCCATTGTCAGCTGCCCATTGTTGAATGAATGAATGAATTAATTAATTAATGTTTAACGACACCCCAGCACGAAAAATACATCGGCTATTGGGTGTCAAAATATGCTGCAACCGACGTTAATGATACTCATACTGGACGACCTGTAGCAAATCTGAAAATCGTCGACATATAACGAGCTATCAGCGCCATGTTTTAAACACTGGGTGATGCTGTTAATTTTCACGGAAAATAAAGTTACTGACAGGATGCTACCTTGAAGCACACCCATCTCTTGGGAGTCGGAATCGGATAACGTAGATCCCACTCGTACCTTGAAAGACCTATTCTGTAAGAAATTTGAGATAAAGTCAGGCATACGGCCTCTTAGGCCCATGCCACTGAGGTATTTCAAAATCCCATACTTCCACGTGGTATCATAAGCTTTCTCGAGGTCAAAAAAGACCGATACCAAATGCTGGTTATGGATAAAAACATCTCTACAAAACGTTTCAAATCCAACAAGATGATCGACCGTGCTACGTCTAGGCCTGAACCCACATTGCTTGTCAATAAGCAACCTGTGGGACTCAAGACACCAGACAAGTCTACGATTGATCATTCTTTCCATGGTTTTACAAATGCAAATTGTCAAAGCAATAGTGCGACAACTGGTAGGATTTGTTGGATCCTTACCAGGCTTAGGAATAGGAATGACAATGGCTTTTCTCCAATCAGAAGGAAAGTCACCAGAAATCCAGATTGTGTTAAAGATATTTAATAGAACCATTAAGAATGATTCAGGTAAGTGTTTTAAGAGTTGATAATGTATTTCAGCTGGTCCTACTGAAGTATCGTGGGCTCTACGTAGAGCGTCATGCAACTCCTCTAAAGAGAAGTGCTTGTTGTATACTTCAGCATTTTCAGATGGAAAGTTAATAGGTTGCTTTTCAGCTTTATTTCTGACAGATATAAAAGCATCTGTACTGAAAGAAGAAGAAGAGTTATGAGAGACATTGTCTGCCAAGGCATTGGCAATGTCACGATGAGACGTCACATCCGTGTCATTGACAGATAAATGGCGAACTGTATTATTGAATTCTTTTCCCTTGATTTTACGTATCCTATTCCAGACAGATTTCACAGATTGTTTGAGAACTCAACTTGGAGACATAATTTCTCCAAGATGATTTTTTACTCTGTCTGATAGCTTTACGAGCCTTTGCCCGAGCAATGCGATAACTATTCCTGTAAATTTGACTTGAATAGGACTTCGTTTTGGGGAATGTTTTCATTTACAATAATGGAAACACCCGCAGACGCTCTGTTTTCAGTTTCTTGACATTTATGGTAGAGATTAAATCCTCTGATGTTAATACTGTCAGTATCCTTCAGTAAGGTTTCATGAAGACTCACTGCAAGAGGATTATACTTTTGAATTAGAAGACTTAATTCATCACAATTGGGCCTAAGCCCACGACAGTTCCACTGGATAACTTTACTTTCCATCGGGAGGAAGTATGGGTTTTATCTTTGGCTTTGCTGGTGGTCTTTGTGATCGGCAATGATCTGGAGATGAAATCTCCATTTCATCATCACCGATATCAGCCAAAGTTTCGTAGACATTGCTGATCGGGACCGGACATAGTTTGATCTTTTTCAGCCTACGAGACAGTATTTCTGTAGATTTCTTTGGAGATTTCTTTGTGTCATTGCCTGTCTTAAGGAGACTAGTGCTCGACCTATTTGGTGGATTTGTAAAATCCAGTGACACTTGTGTTTCAATTTCCTTTTGCTGGGGTGTAATGTTTTGTTTTTGTGCTGCTTTTTGCACCTGTTTTTGCACCTTCTCAATATGGGACAGTGTCTTGTACTTGGCTTCATCATAATGCCAGGTGAGGTCTGTGCTGACTGCAACACTTTTAGTGGCGACTTTGGCAGCAGCTGCAGCTGCATATGACTTGTCACCGTCTGTAGGCGTTGCTGTCTCCACCAACCTCCTGGCATTCGTGAAGGACAGTTTATTTTGTACCTTCACCTGTTGCTCTTTTTTTTTCCATCCTCCACCGCGGACACTCTCGCGAGTATGCACAGTGGTTGCCCTTGCAGTTGAGACGAAGTATATCGTTCTTACATGACCACAATGAGCACATGTAAGTTTTCCACGACATGTGTTCTGACCATGGCCAAACCTCTGGCATTTGAAGCAACGCAAGGGGTTTTGAATAAAGGGTTCAACAGGAATATTAAGGTAACCAGCTTTGACATTGAGGAAGGGTAGGGACGTTAAAGGTGGGGATACAAGTATTCGTCAGTAACAAGTCATTGTTTCGACATACCTTTATCCTCCTCACCGCAGTAACACCCTGAGAACTTAAATTTTGACAGATTTCGTCTTCACTGACACCTTCCAAATCTCTGCATCTGATCACTCCCTTTGACGAGTTGAGGGAGGTATGCGGAGTTACCTCAATCGGCACGTTACAAAAAACTGTCGACTTGAGGAGGCAAGTTGAATGCATGTCGGTTGAACATTCATCCAACAGCCCATTTCTTTTTTCACTGATTTTGGCTCACCAGCCAAGCCAACAATTGCCTTTTGAATGGTAAACGGGAATAATTTGTTCAAGGCCCCATCATCAATAGAACTGATGACAAGAGACCTTGGCCAATTTTGTTAAGAAATCACTTTGGATTTCTTCGCAGTATTCTTTGATTTCATGGACTCCTCGTCCGAAGACAAGAAGTCCGAAACTTCGGTGTGGATCCTTTTCAGGGTCCCATCAGAATTTGGAATTAAAAGTTTTTTGGTTGTATCCACATTTATTGAATAAAAGGTTCATCAATCATGCCCCCCACCCACCACCGAGTCCAACAAGGGACATGGTGCTGCGGATAACCAGCAGACAGCCATGTCAGGGATACATGGTTGATATACTTGGACATTAAGAAAACAAAATCACCCAATTGACCCTAGCCACCGCCCCAAGAGCAACAAATACATATGATATATAAAACAATGTTTGCTCTTGACTAATGTAAACAAAACAAAGATTGTATGTTCTCGAGCTTGGCGTGACCAGCCGATCGATCAGGACCCGGAGTTCAAATAGACGGGCGGTCAGGTAGGACCGACCTGATCAATCGGCTGGTCACGCCAAGCTCGAGAGCATACAATCTTTGTTTTGTTTACAATGATGATGAGAACTGCACTGAGGTCATTCAGAAATTTTGTACCGAACAACTTCAGTTGGCCGATAGTTTAGAAATAGCCATTGGAGAACAATTCCCGAAACAGAGGCGAAATTTGTTACCTGTCTTTAAACAGGCCTGGGCTGCGGGCACGAGATCTGCATTAGTCAGAGACAAGTTGTACATTGACGGATGGTCATTCAGAAATTTTGTACCGAACAACTCCAGTTGGCCGATAGTTTAGAAATAGCCATTGTAGAACAATTCCCGAAACAGAGGCGAAATTTGTTACCTGTCTTTAAACAGGCCTGGGCTGCGGGCACGAGAGCTGCATTAGTCAGAGACAAGTTGTACATTGACGGATGGCTGTACACAGGACCAGCCAGGATGCATCCAACATAGTATGCACAGAAGAATGCTGTATCTAGTATTAAGATTATTTCTTGGAATATAAATGGGGGTTTTGACAGAAAATGGAAGAACCAAAGTTTTTGTTAATATTGCTGTAACGTTGATATTATTTCTGTGTGAATGCTGGTTTCCAACCAAATATCAGTGTAAAGTTGACGGGTTCAAATCTTTTGTTATTCCTAGGCTAAAATCTAAATCGACATAAGGATTAATCTTGATCAAAGATACTTTTGTGCCTATGATTTCACTTACTGAAATTTGTTTTGATTCTAAAATTTGGTTGAAGATTGATCAACATATTATTAAATCTGAGATAGAGATGTGTTATGCATTTGTTTATTTTCCTACTCAGTATTCTTCCTTCTATAATATATATGACTGCGATTTGTTTTACAAATTTGAAAATAAGGTAGCACATTATTTATCCCTTGGCAGTCTATTTGTGATTGGCTATTTTAATAGTCGTACTTTGTTCAAATTGACGTCTTACACCAATCTGTCTCTAATACAATCGAACCTGTGTTTACGTATGCAAATGATACCACTATGAAGTCACGTGTAAACCCTGATACAGGTCATAATGAATACGGAACAAGGCTTCTGCAGTTGTGTAAAGTGACTGGTCTACGGATTGTCAACGGTAGGCACAAGGACGGTGAAAGTAACAGCTATACATATAACGGGCCACGAGGTTCAAGTGTCATTGATTATTTGTTGTCTTGTCCCGATTTGTTTCCATTATTTAGGAAATTTATAGTATGCGACTTTAACGAGTTCTCTGACCATGCTCCTTTGCTTGTTGAATTGGATGTTAATACATTACGATCACGCGCACCCATTGATAGACAGGTCACAGATGAAATTGACAATTGTAAACGAAGTGAAGTGTACAGATGGAACTTAGAATATTTATATTTGTGCAAAGAAACTATTAAAGTTAATATTGTCAGTTTATGTTCTTATTTTAATCCCAGTGATATTAGATCACAAATTGAGATGGATAATGCTGTCGATCTTTTTACTAAAAAACTAAATGATATTATGTCACCTTATTGTAGGCAGATTGCCGTTGTTCAGTCACGTAACAGTTTGCTTACATCAGATTTGAATAGCACATCTCCATGTGCAAGACATGAGAACAAACCGTGGTTCGATTAGGATGTTAAGAAAGGTTACTATGTCTATATTTCTGCTCTTAAAAGATTTAACAAAGAAAAAAGTAATAAAAATCGAAATCTACTTCAAGAGATGAAAACGTTATATAAAGTTTTAGAAAGAAAACGTCGCAGGAAATATATTAGCACTAAGGGAAATATGTCAGACAAGTTGAAACGCAATGACCCCAATAGAAAAAGCAATAAATAATCTTAAACGATCTAAAGCTCATGGCCCAGACCTACTACTTTAATGACTATTTTATTGAATGCAAGGACCTCTTTTTACCCATTTTACAAAAATTATTTAATTGTATTTTATCTACGGGGTATTTTCCTAAAGGGTGGTCTTCGGCTGTAATTGTACCTATTTTTACGAAAGGGGACAAACACGATCCTAATAATTATCGGGCTATTAGTCTTATTAGTAATTTAGGTAAACTGTTTACTAGTGTTTTAAATCAAAGGTTGTCGTGGTCATCAAGTCATGATGTTATCTCTGATGCTCAATTTGGTTTCCAACTGGGATGAGGAACGGCTGAGGCATTTGATTACATAGATCGCAAGAAATTATGGTGTAAGATTTCTAAAGCTGACATTAAAGGAAAAGTTCTTAGAGTTATTCAATCATTGTGCTTTAATGTTCAGAGTTGTATTTAGATAAATGGCTACATATCTGATTACTTCAGAAATAACCTGGGTCTGATGCAAGGAGAAGTGTTATTAATATTGAAATTAACTTAATTGAAAAAGGATGTACACCATATGAATATGCAAATATTACTTTATTCTTAATGTTGTATGCTGATGATTTGGTGCTCTTTTCCGAAACGGTCAATGGTCTACAGCAAATGTTGGATTGTCTTTTTGAATATTCACAGAAATGGGGAATGGAAGTTAACATACAAACATCAAAAGCAATGGTGTTTAGAAATGGTGAGAAATTTAGTAGTGGAGATAAGTTATAGTATAATGATAAACTGAAAGAAACTGTTGATAATTTTTCATATCTTGGATATATTTTCTATTATAATAATAAGTTTACAGTTGCAGAAAAATATTTAGTGGATCAAGGTAGAAAAGCCGCTTTTGCGTTATGCTCTAAAATGAATTACGTATATTTAAATACTAAAACAATACTCCCATTGCTTGATTGTTATATTACTAGTATTTTATGTTATGCATCAGAGGTCTGGGGCTTTCATAAAGGAAAAGCTGTCAAAAGAGTTCATGATGACTTTTGTAAAATATTACTTGGTACTAAACGATCCACAAATATCTCGACGATTTATGCTGAACTTGGTCGTGTACCGTTAAGAGTATACAGATTATTTAATATGATACGATATTGGCTCAGGATTCTTAAGACAAATAACTGCATATTGAAAGCTTGCTATTTATATCTATATGGTTGTGTTGAGAAATATAGCGAACTAAAATGGGCTTATCATGTAAAGCATGAATTATTTATGTTAGGGTTCGGAGACATTATTTGTCCTAATTTATACATGTACATTTTAGAAAATGTATTACTAAATTTCGTTTGTCATCTCACAATTTAGCTATCGAGACCGGTAGATATAACAGTACTGTCTGTTTCTAAAAGAACATGTTGTGCTTGTGTTGATGAAATTGAAGATGAATTTCATTTTATACTGGTTTGCCCATTATATAACGATTTAAGAAAACAATATATCAAACCTTATTATTGGAAAAACCCTTCTGTGTTTAAACTTATTAAATTGTTTCAAATTAATAACATTACACAGTTACGAAATTTTGGAAAATATTTATGCAGCGCCACAAATCTGAGATATACTTATATTTAGATCAACTTATATTGTTTGCAGTTAAGCTTAAGGTCAATAAAAGAATTTGAAATTTGAATCTCCCCTCCCAAGTAGAAACTATTTTATATGGCTTAATTTACCCCTTGAACCATATACTCTAACAGTAATTAACCCCATATATTCTAACAACGAGTACTATGTTTATATTTAGTGACACCTTATTTCATTTAGCAACTTGAATAGATTTATAGTGGTGACCTTTGGTGACCTTGATATTCGTCAGAAAAAATGGAACCATATGTTTTCTGATTCTGTATACAATAGTGATCTGTTTTAGCTGCACGTACCCCTACACTATAGCGACGTTCCAAGGGTCTCAATTAACTTACATATTTATGGATTACCTCTAGAAAATATTGTTTTAATATTACAAGAAATCGGCTTACTTGTTCAAAATGGACTCATATAGCGACTAAGATTTGTTCTCTTAGCTGTAGACGCCTTGGCAATTTGGAAAAAAAAGTTGTATTCAATTCCTTAAGGGCTACATATTTTTCCATTGATATGCTACAAGACACTCATTTTACGAAAGATAAAGAACCTTTCGTAAGACCGCTTTGGGGTGGTGATTGCATTTTTAATAGTTATAATGGACGATCTCGCGGAATAGCAATCTTATTTAATAATAATTTTAGTTACAAAATACACAATTTGTTTGCAGATAACGATGACAACGTTCTGATTATAAATGTTACAATTAAAGACTTTCAGTTGACGCTTGTTAACTTATATGGACCTAACACAGACCAACCTTATTTTTATTCTATCATTACAGATAAAATTAAAGCTTTCGGGAATAAGTATTATATAATTGTTGGAGATTTCAATCTCATTTTACAAACTTCACTTCATGCCTATAACTATCCAACTATAAACAACCCTTGGACCAGAGAACACGTTTTACAAATAATGGGTGAGATAGATCTAGTTGATATATGGCCAGATCATAATCCACAAGTCCAGTAATTTACATGGAGAAGAAAAAATCCTATTAAGCAAGCCAGACTTGATTTGTTCTGATCTCACAAAATGTATATTATTTTATTAGTGACACAATATAATTTCCGGTTATAGATCAGACCACTCTTTGATAAACTTAAAATTCATATATATAAAATACATATTGGAAATTTAATAAGTCCCTTCTGGGTGACAAAGAATATGTTAAAGCTGTAAAAGAAGTTATTTTTAAGGTTATCCAACAATACTCTGCTAAATGTTTTGAACCAATATCACCAGAAGATATATCTCATGAAATAAAATTCAAGATTAATTATCAGCTTTTTTTTATGGAAACTCTTCTTATGGAGATCCGGGATAAAACAATTTCTTATTCTTCATTTAAGAATAAAGACAGCAATAAACTAGAAGAAGTTTTAAATAGGGAAATACATGACTTGGAAAATAACATAGACAATATTGACTTTGATCTCTTAGAAGCAAAGAAACTGGAAACTATAAGAAGAAAAAATATGGAAAGCATTCTTATTCACTCTAGAGCTAAATGGATTGATGAGGGAGAAAAAAAAATACATTTGTAATTTAGAAAACAGGAATTGGTAACGTTTTGAGGGTTTTTGTCAGTGATTATGCATCTATTGTAGATCAATAAATAGCGCTATTAGGAACTGTCGCCACACAATAGTAATGACGAACAATTAACATATGAAAGCCATCACGTTGCCAGGCAAATGTGTTAAATGATTACGTTCTGCTTTGGAATGACACCACCGATCTGTAACTTTTTTTCTTTCTTTCTTTCTTTTTTTCATTTCAAAGTTTATTGTCCCCAGAAAAAAAATACGGTAATGCCAGGGTTGGGGGCCCTGATATAACTACCTTACATTAATGTTATAGGATACACATTATATAATAATACAAATAATATGTTATGATATTAATAAACGTTACCACAAAAAAGGAGAGAAGAACTAATAGCTGGAAGTAAAATAAACTAATAGAAAGAAACAAATAATAATAATAAAACAAAAAAATAATAATACAAAATTAATAACAAAAATAAATAAATAAAAGAAAAACAAAATATGATAATGAAAATGAATAAATAAATAAATAAATAATCCCTAGCATTGTTGTCGGCTGATAGGTTTCTTAACAGTGTACTTTACATTCACCTATGTATTTGGTTAGTTTTGTCATAATACAGCACCGTATTTTTGAAAGATCGTACGTATTAACTATCCCCTGCGCGTGCTGTAACCTCATCGTGGTGCAGGGGTGTAACATTCTCTTTGAGAATGGCCAATACAGCACAAAATTAAAATTATGAGTAAAATTCAGTATCTGTAAAATTCTGTGATATTTGTGTTTTTGCACTGTTTTTCTTTAAATCTTGAATTTTTATATTGATGTTGATCATCACTTTATTTATTTGCATTACCATAGTTTGACACCCAATAGCCGATGTATTTTTCGTGCTGGGGTGTCTTTAAACATTCATTCATTCATTCATTCATTCGTATTAACTATCTACATGACCAATATATCCCACTTGTTCGTGAAATGGTCATTATTTGCATAAATATACTTTTCAATATTTGTATTATGTTTTATTATACTTATAGCTTCAGAAAATTTAGGATTTCGATTGGCATATTTACAACTATATATATATATATATATATATTTACACAAGACAATGATGGTTTAATAAGATACTCTGTAAAGGATTCCCAAGTAATATGTCGATTATATTAACATTTACAATCAAACCTATTTTATCTTTAAACCACGTTTAGAATTGTTGCCAAAACGTTTGAGAAAGAGAGCAGTGAAAAAATAAATGTTCTAATGATTCTTCACTGCAAAAAGTACATAAATTGTCTATTTGTATACCACATTTCTCTAGGTAAGTATTCGTTGTCAGAATGAGATGCATAAGTTTGAACTGGAAATTCCTAGTTTTAATATCTATTGTGGTTTGTTTTGTGCCATTTCAAAACATTGACACAGAAATGTTTCAGTAATATCATTATTAAGTTTTTGTGACCATTTGCAGCTCATATTAGACATAGATGACTGAATTTTATTCACATATAAATTATGTATGACTTTACCATTAAAAAAAAAAAAAAATTGCAGTCTTATTACTAAAGAATCATCATTTAGGGTATCAAAATTTATTTTCCATTAATTGTCAAAGACATGTTAGACCACGAAAATAGAATCCTTCTTGTTTTTGATAGCTGTTTTTCAAAATTGAGAGAGAACATTTGACATAGATCTGTCGAAAAGATTATTCTGAAAATTTTAAATGGTTCTTTTGTCCAATGCAGCGGTATGTGAGGACAAAGGTTTTGATTTGAACCTACCTTTGAGTCAAACCATATGGCCAAACCCGTGTCTGTATTAAGCTTAAGTAAAGAACATTGGGCAAAATTTTCAAGCGTTTTTAATAGTTCTGTTAACATTCTTTCTTATCCATCTAAAGTAAAGTTTGTATCTTCTGCATATTGAAATGTGGTGTACATTGGATTATTTATGCATATGCCTTTAATATGTTAATTTCTTTTTTAACGCAAGAGACAATAATTCGACACATACGAGGAACAAATAAGGAGAAATAGGGTCACCCTGTCTACACCCCCGTTCACATTTGAAGAAATCAACAAAAAAAAAAAAAATTATATTTGCACTACACATATCTTGAAAAAATAAGTTTATCCATTTACGGAAAGTCTATCCAAAATTAAAAGCATGAAGTGATTTATTAATGAACTCCCACTCTACTGTATCAAAGGCTTTTTCAAAATCAATTGTCAGTAATAGACCCGGGATATCATTTGTTTTACAGTAGCTCATAATATCATAAAGAATTCGAGTATTTTCCGCAATAAATCGACCTTTTAAAAGACCTGTTTGTGATTCATCGATTATATTTGGTCAGACCTTTTTTCATTCCAGATGCAACTTTATATTCTACATTTAATAAAGTAGTGGGTCTCCAGGGTTTTTTTTTTTATTAACCTTCTGTCTCTAGCCTGTTTTGGAATGCAGGTTAAATACCTTGCCTCTGAAAATCGGAAAACCTACCAGCATTATATGCAAAACTGATGGAACGCCAGAGGAAAATACCAATTTTTTCCCAAAAAATATTTATAAAATTCCATTTTATTTTCATGTAATATTTTAGCATCTTCATTAGTTAATGTTTGGGATATTGATTCTAATTTAAGTATATCTTTTTTGTTGACTATGAAATAGTTTCGCTTCTTATTCGCATTTTTAAAAGTTTGAGAAGTAGTTGGTCATTAATTGAAAATGTCATGTCTTTATGATCTTCTCCTGAAATTTAGTATTCCTCAATAGTTTGTTTTATAATTTGTTTAATAAGCTGGAAGTAGTTATTGTCCTGAAGGAGACTTGCATTAAATTTCCAATAACCTGGCCCTCATTCGTTTTGATTAAATGATAATTCGAGTGAAATTACTGAGTGGTCCGATTTATAACTTGTACCAATATTACAATTTTTCACTAATGCTAATATATCTGTTGATACTAAAGAAAATAGTCCAGTCTGGTTTGTTTGGCAAATTTTTTCTGCCGCCATGTATACTAATGTTTATCAGGATTCAGTAGTCTCCATGGATCATCTAAGTCTAAATGTGCTTTATTTCTACAATTTTGTTAAGAGATAAAATATTGTTTTTCTGTTTGTAATTATAGTTATCTTGTGTATAATTCTGAACAGCATTCCAATCTCCTGCCATAATAATAGAACCTGGAAGATTTTCTAAAAGTTCTTTGGGGTTATTAAAAAAAACCCAGGTTAATCTGAATTTGGACCATATAAATTGAGTAGAGATAAGCGAGATTTGTCTATAGTCATATCTATAATAATATATCAGCCATATCGTCAATTATAATTTGACTGGCTTTATATTCAAAGTTATTTCTTAAAGGTATTGCAACACCAGCACTATTGCTTGTTCCGTGAGAGAAATAACACTTGTAACCCCATTCAGCTGCCCACCGTTTCTCTTCCTTAGGTAAGCTATGTGTCTCTTGCAACAAAATTAATGAAGAGTTTTTACTGCGTAAAAAGTTGAAAGTATCACGTCTTTTATTAATATCAGACTGAAGACCTCTCACATTTACAGAAAGGATTGTTATGTCGGCCATTTATATTGGTAGTTAAAAGTGATAACAGAACTTGCTGGTACTGTATACAACGTCCTTAGGCTATTAAGTAATAAATAGGATACGTTTATTAGCATAGGTGGATGCTTTACCTCTGGAGATCTACCCATCAATCGAAAGTAGCAAAAGGTGGAAATAAAAAAATAAAAATAAAAACATTAAAAACGAGGGTAATCTAAGGGTCAGACACCCCCTACCCAGACCCGATAGAGTAATGAAATATAACCAGATATACTAGATACATTGTTATAGATAGAAATTGACAAATAACAAAAGTGAGAGCAGAAACTAAAATAACAGGCAATATTTGCAAGAAATCAGTTAAAATTATCCGGCAACTTATCACTTATTACCGAAACATATTTCATTGTCGGCACGGTCAATGTCATCAATATTTAAATAAGAATATAGGCAAGTAATTAAAACCACTTTCCCTTGTTATCAGACAGAATATAAAGTAGTTTCGACTATTACCGTTTTTTGTTGTTAGCCTATAATATGAAACCTTTTCATATAAATTTTGGCAAATATCACTTGTTTCTGACGATCCACGTTCTGCGGTTGTATAATTCGCATATATAATGAACAACAACAGTAACGTGTATATTAGTTTAGTTTTTTTTAAATTTTTATTTAAATTCATTTAGTTCGGATCGCATTGGTTTTATTAAAATTGATAGTGTTTTGAGAATTTTTTTAGTTTGACAGATTATTTAGTAAATTAATTTTAATTCAATAAATATATACGTTTATAATAACATATTCACATTTCTTTTCTTGTTCGGCCTACACACATATACATATACACACACATTTACACTTACATATACTCGTACATATGATATAAACATCTATCTATGTATGTATGTATGTATGTATGTATATGTATATGTATATATATATATATATATATATATATATGTATATGTATATGTATATGTATATGTATATGTATATGTATATGTATATGTATATGTATATATGTATGTATATATGTATGTATATATATATATATCGTCGCGTGAGAGCTAACAGGTCGTAAGTGGCAGATTGGCAGATACGACCTAAAACGTCTTTTTTGCATATTCGGAATCGCCATCCCCGATTACATATTGTCACAAAAAATCGTAGCTGTGTCCCTAATTGCATCGCTTATACAGAAGGATTTAAATGGTCGTAAGTGAATCACAGATACCAATTTGCATGGAAATAGACGTAACTGACACATACGACTTTCCTCCGATTTGTTTGCTGTCCATTATGTGAACAAGACTGGTCGTGTGTGGTAGATACACCCTTTGAAAATACAGTTCGTTATATAATTATGTCTGACAGGTCGTATGTGCCATTTACGACCCATATGTATTCGTTGTTATCGGTCTGTGATAGAAATTACAAATGCGAAGTACAACAGAGCATACATTATGTCAATATTTTTATGTGCTTAAATCTTAAAAATAATATGACTTTTGTTGTGAGAGCCCGGTCTATTTAAGAAAAACACTTGGTACTGCATGCAACGAACCATTTGACAACAGACAAGAATGGTGTCTGTATACATAAATAGGAATAGCAGTAACATTAATGTTTATATGGTTTGCTATTTTATGTGCACCATAATTATAATAATAAACATGTTTTGGTGAATTTTCTTGAAACACAAATATCTATTTTGAAATGTTTTTAATTGAAGCAATGTTTCCAACATGTAATTTGTATCTGTAGATACAATTTTAATTCATAATAATGTTGTATGTGGCATATACGACCAATTTGCAAGCATAATCACACTGATTTTGCATGTACATATAGTTAATTATATGTTACGGTGATCAAGTCCCGCCTTTCAGCTGCCTTTGAAGATCTACAGGATTGCCCTAATATAGGCATTAAGGATTAACAATATTGCACATACAAACGTCATTGTAAGTTATCCAGGACAAAGTCCAGTAACAAAAGACAATGTAATCAGACGTAAGTTAAAAGGCGAATATAGTGAATGTGGCCTCAACATAAACGATAGCAAGATCTATGAACTTTGATTAACTTTACAATTAACAAATATTTGCAACAGAATATCCCTGTCCTGAGTCAGACCCCCGATCCTATCGGAGGTCGGACTCGGAATAGGCGTGTTTGAAACCCTAGTGGTATATTGACTATGGACACGTTAAACCAGTTATTACGCTAAGCTAAGTAACAGAATGTTGAACATGAACATGACACAACACACACACCAAAATATTAGCACAACATGGCACGTGCAACAGAAGCTGAACATGACATAGCACACACAACACAAGTTGAACACACACAACAGGACATGAACACAACATAGTTCACACAACAGGACCTGAACATGAAATACAGCATACACAACAGGATCCATATTCACAAAACATCGTAAGCCTAGTTTTACACGTAAACGTAAATCTACGACTGAAGAGCTATTCACGAAACAACGAAAACGTAAGTTACGTGTAAAGTTGGACGTAAATATAAGAGTGCCTCAGGTTGCAACTAACGCTGAACGTAAGTTGTGTACATATAATAAATCAAGCACGATCGCCGTTATTTACTATTATTTACGGAAACTAGCAGCATTTCCAATAAATGGAGCAGTTTGCGATGGCGAACGCCCACGGATTGAACATATTTTTGTTGGTGATCGAACGGATGTTTTCGACTCGGCCAATTTCTCCTGAGTTATCTTTTCCTTTTTAAGAAATGTCCTAAAGTTCGTACCAAAACGTGGATCCCCACCAATACTAAAATGCCATGGTCCCACTGTTCGCGATGTTATTGTTAGAAGACGACAAACAAAATTGCGTTTTGCGCATTTGTTATTTACCCGGTAGCCATCGTTTCTAATGTGTTTTTATTAATTACTCCAGTGAGAGTGTTGAATCGTGGATTTACGTCCAACTAAGTTACGTTTACATTTACGACCGTCTTTGAGAATAAGGTGCTTCTTGCACGTAAACGTAAATCTACGGCAGACGTAAGTGCTAGTCGTAGACGTAAATTTACACCTTTTTGTGAATATGGGTCCAGAACTTGGCACATCAATGACAACAAGACCTGAACATAACATAGCAAAAAGCTGAACATGAGAAAATAATCACCCATAGAAAATGAACGTGACATAGCACTTGCGACAGTTTATTTGTTTGTTTTGTTTAACAACACCACTAGAGCACATTGATTAATTAAT
Source organism: Gigantopelta aegis (assembly GCF_016097555.1). Classification (NCBI taxonomy): domain Eukaryota; kingdom Metazoa; phylum Mollusca; class Gastropoda; order Neomphalida; family Peltospiridae; genus Gigantopelta; species Gigantopelta aegis. Next base: position 114,812,725 of record NC_054702.1, read on the forward strand.
CATCAGCTATTGGATGTCAAACATTTTGTAATTATGACTCATAGTCAAGTCATCAGAGGAAACCCGCTACATCTTTCCTAATGCAGCAAGGTATCTTGTATATGCACTTCCCCACATACAGGACTGCACATACCACGGCCTTTATCCAGTAGCTTGCGACAGAACCTGAACATGACATAGCACTCACAACAGAACCTGAACATAATAGATCACACACAACAAAACCTGAACATGATGTGGCGCTCACAACAGAACCTGAATATGACATAGCACACACAACAGAACCTGAAGGAGAACATGACAGAACATACATACAACATACCATGATCATGACATAGCACACACAACAGAACTTGAACATGAGATATCACTCACAACAGACGCAGAAAATAATTTAGCTCACACAACAGAAACACAACATACACGGAGAGAACACTGCACATAACATAGTCTGTAGATATCACTGAACACAAATCATACATAACCTGGAGAGATCACTGAACACAGTAGGACCTGAAGATATCACTGAATACAGTAGAACCCGGAGAGATCACTGAACACACAACATAACCTGGAAAGATGACTGGACTCACAACAGAACCTGAAGAGATCACCGAACACACAATAGAACCCGGAGAGACCACTGAACACACATCATAACCTGGAGAAATCATTGAACACACAATAGAACCTGGAGAGATTACTGGACACACAATATATCCTGGAGAGATCACTGAACACACAATATAACCTGGAGAGAGAACTGGACACACAGCAGAACCCGGGAAGATCACCAAATACACAATAGACTAGGAGTGTGCACTGAACACACAACAGAACCCGGAGAGTACACCCAACACACAACAGAACTTGGAAAGATCACTGGACACACAACATGACATGGAGAGATCACTGAACACACAATAGAACCTGGAGAGATCACTGGATACACAACAGGATCTGGAAAGATCACTGAACACACATTATAACCTGGAGAGATCACTGGACACACAACAGAACCCGGAGAGATCACCAAATGCACAACAAAACCAGGTGTGTGCACTGAACACACAACAGTACCCGGAGAGTACACACAACGCACAGCAGAAGCTGTAGGGTTTACTGTTCACTCAATAGAAACTGGAGAGAGTCCTGCATACTCAACAGGTGGACACGGTATAGTGTTCACTACTTCTGGATTTGATATTCAGTACACACCCTCATTGGAAATGTAAATCCTATATCCTTTGAAATCTGCAAAAATATTTGGGTATGGTACCATACCCATTTCACCCTGTGGCAGAAACCCTGCACCGGATAAGGTACACACAAAATCAGGGGTGGGTCAAACAAAACAAGGATTTCACGAGTCATAGTAGTTTTATTCACATTATTATTTTGTTCAGTTGCTGATTTTATTTATCGTATTATTATTAACAAAAGTAAAAGAACTTTTTTCACGTAATATTTTGTTAAAGCGGTGATTTTATTAAAACGTACTTCTACTAACGGTTTTTTTTAATGTTTGCTTCTAAATATTTTCTATTTACAAGCTTTCTCCTTTTTAAAAATAAATATGTGATTTGCAAAACTGAAATGTTTTAGAAGTGATGGTTCTTTCAGAATAAATATTTAAATTTACTGTTGGTCGTAAATGACGTATTTAATTTAATCATGAACAATTGTCGTAACTACAACTATTTAAGCAAATAACTAAAACACCTAATATGCTATAAATACCGCAAATATACAAAGAAATCGTAAATATGTTCAGCTTTCATTGTCATTAAAACAAATTCGACATCTTAACTACTGACCAAGAAAAACAATTTTCCTTCATTATCTCGGCTTTTTAAAAATGAATTTTGATGCGACGCGACGATATATATATATATATATATATATATATATATATATATATATATATATATATATATATATATATATATATATATATATATATACATATATATAACTTACCCATGATATCCATGTCATAAACCCATGTGATAATTTACTTTATTAACCCGGTTAATAATGCTATGCAAATTTGTAAGGTCTCTAGGTAATGTGTTGCTGTGGATGGGTCATTTACTTACAAGCCAACAAGACCCGTGTAACGTTTTCAAAGATTTGTTAAAAATGCGTGACGTCAAACTAATCTGTGCTAATCGTGATGATGTCATATTATCGATGGTGGCGACTTTAGTACTGTGATTTACTAAAAATATTTAATTAAAATGTTATTTTAGAAGTGTTATAGGATAAATAGAATTCGCTACTCGTGTTTTTTAATATATAAAATATCAACCTCGTCTAGTTAATCGGTATTTGCCTCGACAATTACCAATTAAAGGGACATTCCTGAGTTTGCTCCGTTGTAAGATGTTTCCGACTAATAAAATAGTTCTACGATTAAACTTACATATTTTCTTGTTTAGATTATCATTGTCTGTATATTGAATGTGTTTCTGGTTATCTTAATATTTGTAAGAAGCCCAAACTGGATGTTGTCTTCAAATATTTTTAGGAAATAAAATGAAATTTAACCTAGTACAAATATTAGAACGATCAGAAACACGTTTAATATACAGCCACTAATATATTGTGCAGAAAAATATATTTGATATGTAATTACAATCGTTAAAAAGTCTCTGTTAGTCGTTAACATCTTTAAAATTGCAGCAAACTCAGGAATGTCCCTTTAACATAGACTCGGTTGATATTTTCCATATTAAAAAATACTCGTGACGAATCCCCCCCCCCCCTCCCCCTCTCTCTCTGTCTCTTTCTCCCTACCTCTCTCTCTGTCTCTCTCTCTCTCTCTCTCTCTCTCTCTCTCTCTCTCTCTCTCTCTCTCTCTCTCTCTCTCTCTCTCTCTCTCTCTATGTGTATATATATATATATATATATATATATATATATATATATATACATACATACATACATACATACATACATACATACATACATACATACATACATACAACATACATACATACACACACATACACATACACATACACATACACATACACATACATATACACACACATATACACATGCACACATGCACATATGCACATATACACACACACATACAATACATATACATATATATTTATTTATACACACACATGATTGGCCATGATTTATCTGGCTGAAATTTACCCGTGCGATGAACAGTGTTTATGTCAGATTTGGATATATTTACATCTATTTTGGAGAAGACTCCCACGGCTTGGTCGATGGACTGTTCTATTTCCTGCTTATTAGTATCAGTAACACCAAAGATTCACACTGTATTTTTCCCCGAGTATATTGTTCTAAGTCATTCATTTTTTTCAAAGCCACCATACTGGAAAACACTGCGGATTCCAATTTTTCTACTTTTTTTTTCTTAATGCCTGATTTTGTTTTTCTAATTTGTCTAGTTTATCTATTATTTCGTTCATTCGACTAAGAATGTCTTTTTTTTTTCTAACTCAACCGTCGTCTTTTGTTATGAATTTTTCACTTATGGTCTTTAGTTTACTCATAATCTGCGAAAGCTGTAATGGCGTAACGTCATTGTGATTTGATGACTCTGAACCTTTCATCTCGACTTCTTTATCTTTAGTTTGCATTTCTAAATGACGAATTCTTTTAGAATCCTGTTTCGTGTTTTCTTTTTCTGACCAGACTTATCTTTTCCTGGTGTCTCAAAACTGGAGTCACTTGAGATATTACGTTTCTTCAGTCAAGCGGATAAAGGTTCGTCAAAACAATGAATTAGTTCCAACGAATACTTTAATTCTGACATTTGATATGCCTGTCCTTTCAGAATCTATTAAGGCTGGTTACTTGAAGATATCTGTTGCAACTTTTATTCCTAATCCATTGCGGTGCTTTAAGTGCCAAAGATATGGACATGGACAAAATACATACCGTGGCAGGCTGATATGTGCCCGTTGTGGTGAATTTGATCATGACATCAAGACATGCCAGGCTGACATGGCTTGTACAAATTGCAAGGGTAAGCACTTTGCATACTCTCGCGAATGTCCAAAATGGAAAGTAGAAAAACTGGTGCAGCAGATTAAAGTTGAAAAGCATTTGTCTTTTACCGAGGCCAGGAAGTTAGTCGAGATTGCAACACCTGTTGTAGCTGTGAAGTCCTATGCTGCAGCGATTAAAGTTTCGACAGCAACTGTCTCGGTTCAGACAGATTTGACCTGGCCAAATGATACTAATCATTTCAAAAAGATTTCAGATATACAAAAGGCTCAAAAACAAGCAGCAAAGGTTGTACTAGTGAGCAAAGCATCTCAGGTGTCTCCGGATTCTATAAATCCGCCAAAAGTGTCTGCTCCTGTGCAGTCTGGCTCCAGTAAACCTGTGACAGGCAAGGACAACAAAGTGCATCAGAAGGATCGCTCTTCAGGACGATTAAAAAAATCTGAACAACGGTCAATCCCTATTAGCAATCAATATGAAGCGTTAGATTGTGTAGATGATGAGATAGAAATTTCATCACTTGATTATTCACAATCAAGTGACCAGCTCCCAAACCTAAGATAATACCCATACTTCCACCCAATGGCAAATACATTTCTACAGTGGAACTGCCGTGGGCTTTGGCCCAATTTTGATGAATTAAGTCTTTTAATTCAAAAACATAATCCTCTTGCAGTGTGTCTTCATGAAACTTTCTTGAAGGACACTGACCATTACTATGAGAGGATTTAACCTCTATCATAAGTTTCAAGAAACTGAAAATAGAGCATCTGGGGTGTTTCCATTCTTGTTAATGAAAACATTCCTCAGAGTATAGTACCATTAAATACTACTTTACATGCTGTGGCTGTAAAAGTCACGGCTCATAAAACTATTACTCTATGTTCAGTTTATTTACCTCCTCATAATCATTTTAATTTTAATCTAAAAAATCTTCAAGAGCTTCTTGATCAGCTCCCTACTCCCTTTATTCTTAAGGGAGATTTTAATGTTCACCACACTTTGTGGGGAGGTAAACAATTAGAAGACATAATTCTCAAAAATGACTTACTTTTATTTAATTCGACAGAGTAAGAAATAATATTGGAGAACTTTTCTCTCCAAGTTGAATTCACAAACATCAGTGAAATCTGTCTGGAATAGGATCCGTAAAATCAAAGGTGAAGAATCCAGTAATACAGTTCATCATTTGTCTGTCAATCACATGGATGTCACGTCTCATCGTGACATTGCAAATGCATTGGCAGACAACTTTTCTCATAACTCATCTTCTGCTTTCAGTACAGGTAGTACTAAACCAAATAATTTCCGGCTGGGTCAAAGTTCGAGGTGCACCCAACTTTTGATAGAGAAGTGAACACCACAAGTCCTGTGATTGGTTATAAATGTGAGTGTGTTGGTTGTAAAAAATAATAGTTTCATCTGGGTAAACAAGTATGCAATTTTATTTCATCTAGTACCAGTGTGTCAAGTAGCCTTGTGCTTGAAACATGTATGGGGTACCTGTAAAAAAAAGTACTTGAATTTTGTGCGGAACTAGGGTAGTCATAGACGCTACCCGTTATCTCAGAAACGAGCTTGACCCCCAATTTTTTCTGATTCATTTTAAGTGTGAGGGGTGGTAGTATTTATATCCGTGGCGTTTATGTCGATTGATACGCTGCAGGTAGGAGTTTTAGCCACATATGTTACTATTGTCGTCTATGGGATTTGATTTGGTAGTATACACCCTATAGATGCCTTTACCTCTGTCAGGACTAAAGCTGAAAAGCAGTCCATTGATTTTTCATCTGAACATGCTGAAGTGTACAAAAGGCATTGCTCTATGGAGGAATTACAGGATTCTCTTCGTACAACCCATGGTACTTCAGTAGGACCAGATGACATTCATTATCGGTTATTGAAACATTTACCTGAATCATCTTTGATGGTTCTTTTGAATATTTTTAATAACATCTGGATTTCTGGAGACATTCCTTCTGATTGGATGAAAGCAATTATCATTCCTATTTCCAAGCCTGGTAAGGATCTAACTAATCCTACTAGCTATCGCCCTATCGCTTTGACAAGTTGTGTTTGTAAAACCATGGAATGAATGATAAATCGTAGACTTGTCTGGTATCTTGAATCTCACAAATTGCTTACTAACGTGCAATGTGGGTTCAGATCTAGACATAGCATGGTTGATCATCTTGTCAAATTTGAAACGTTTTGTAGGGAAGCTTTCATCCATAATCAGCACTTGGTTTCAGTGTTTTTTTATTTGCAGAAAGCTTACGATTCCACGTGGAAGTATGGGATTTTAAATGACCTCCATGGCATGGGCCTTAGCGGTCGACTTCCAGTTTTTATATCTCAATTTTTAAGAGATAGATCTTTTAAAGTCCGGGTGAGGTCGACTTTGTCTGATGTTCACCCACAAGAGATGGGTGTGCCTCAAGGTAGCATCCTGTTGGTAACTTTGTTCTCTGTGAAAATTAACAGCATCTCCCAGTGTTTAACACCTGGTGTGGATTGCTCGTTATATATCGATGATTTTCAGATTTCCTATAGATCGTCCAATATGAGTATCATTGAACGTAAGTTGCAGCTTTGTTTCAATAAACTTCATCAATGGGCAACTAACAATGGCTTTAGATTCTCAAAGTCAAAAACGGTTTGTATGCATATCTGCCAGAAAAGAGGTCTCCACTTAGATCCACAGTTGTTTGTGGACAAAAATCCAGTTCCAGTTGTGGAGGAGACCAAATTTATGGGGGTTATATTTGACAGGAAGTTATCTTTTGTGCCCCAACTTGGCAACGTGATTGGGACTGTGCGGTTGCGAACAAGCTTCATGTTATCAAGCCAGTCTTGGGAGAGTGGCAGTCCTCCTATTAACAGTGCAGGAAGGATGAGGTAGTCTTGTGTCGTGCCCGCATCGGTCATACTTATTTCACCCATTCATTTATCTTGAAGAAAGATCCTCCATTTCAGTGTGACCACTGTCAGTGTCTTCTGACTGAGTGACACATTTTGGTGGAGTGTAAGCATTTAACAGCAATTCAAAAAGACATATTTGGACAATTCTTTTACGTGATACGGACTTTTATTCAACATTTTAATTTTATATATCTGTGATATTTGTATTTTTTGCACAGTTCTTTACACTGTGTTTTTATTTGACTCTTGAATTTTTATATTCATGTTGATCAACAAATTTGTTTTGCTTTTACCATAGTGTGACACCCAATAGCCAATGTATTTTTCGTGCTGGGGTGTCGTTAAATATTCATTCATTCATTCATTCCATAGTCATCAGAGAAAACCTGCAACATGTTTCCATTAATAGCGAGAGATCTTTTATAAGCATTTGTTTCACAGACAGGAATACACATAACACGGCCTTTGGTCAGTTGTGGTGCACTCGTTTGAACAATAAAAACCCAATCACTTGAACACATCAAATAAATAAAATAAAAAATATTTATTATCAAACACTGTTTCATGTCTAGGATGTTTCGGTAATCAATTAATCGAATTTGATTACTGAATAGAAAACTGCATGGTATGCATCTAGACTTGGCTAACTGATTCGAAGTACAGGCACTCTACAGGTGGTATATAAAAGCAACAAAACAATATTCATGGTTGTGTATAGCATCGACCATCTTCAAATAACACTTAAGTAAATGACATTTTGTTCTCCTCCTCAATCTGTAGATCCAACAACCTTTAAAATATTAAGAACCTTAAATCGCTATTTTCTTAAATAGCTTAGACACGACATAAAAGATTGCCTGTTATCAAATATGACTCGCAGATACAAAGACTCCTCCACCACTCAAATCAGATGTTTATTCACAAACAGCTGACATCTAAATGGAGACATGCTTTTTTCACATTTATACAAACATTTGTTAAAAATGTGTTTTGTTTACAGACACCACTAGAGCACATTGATTTATTAATCATAGGCCATTGGATGTCTAAGATTGCATAATTTGGACATATAATCTTAGAAAGGAAACCCGCTGCACGTTTCCATTAGTAGCAAGGGACCTATTATATGCATAATCGCACAGACGACACCACTAGAGCACATTGATTTATTAGTCATAGGCTATTGGATGTCTAAGATTGCTTAATGTTGACATATAATCTTAGAGAGGAAACCGCTACATGTTTCCATTTGTAGCAATGACCTTTTATATGCATAATCCCACAGACAGGATAGTACGTACCACGGTCTTTGATATACCAGTTGTGGTGCACTGGCTGGATCGAGAAATAGCCCAATGGGCCCACCGACAGGGATCGATCCCAAACATACAAGTCTTCTAACCAACAAATTATGTGAACTGACCTGTCATTCCCTAAGATTTCTAAATTGTGTCCTCTGGGAAATCATCAACATATAACGAGCAATCAGATCCAGGTTTTAATAACTGGGTGACACTGGTAGTTTTCACAACAGATAAGAGTAACTGACAGGACACTGCCTAGAGGTACAACTTTCTCACATTGGTGAATATCAAAGAAAGTTCACAACACCCGATCTTTAGAAAAATCAGTCTTTCAAAAGCCAAGACATAGGCCAATGCCATTGTTATTTTTTAAAACTGCATACTTCAATATGATATCACGAGCTTCATCAAAATGAAAGAAAACAGATATTAAATGTTGAGTATGCATGAAAGCTTGTCTATAAAATGTTTAAAACCTAACAACATGATTAAGTCTACTATACTTTGGCAATAAAGAAAGCAGATAGAGACAAAACATAAATAGTAGGTGAGAGATAACAAGCGAAAAGTCAATCAAAAGAACCAATCATACAAACAGAAACAATAATTGATCAAATTTAAAAACGGAGAACTAGAGACGACATAAAGTAATCTAAAAATTGAAACCAGTGTAACTTACTCATTTTACATGTACCGTCTTGGTAGTAGTTTGATTTACACTGACATGTTCCAGAGCATTCAGCATTGGGATCACTGCATGCAGTAGTTGAGGTGCATGCTTGTCCCAAAGCTACTTCTGCAAGGAGAAGCCAAAGGGCCATTAGATGACTGATGTAAATTGCAGAAAAGGCGAAATTTCTTTGTCTTCCAATATTTATGTGTGTCCCTCTCAAAGACAAAGAAAACGAAATTAAATGATGAACACATGCATACGGAGAACGACACAGATGTGTACAGATATACTATTTCGTCTAGTACCACTGTGTCAAGTAGCCTTGTGCTTGAAAAATGTATGGGGTACCTGTAAAAAAAGTACTCGAATTTTGTGCGGAATTAGGGTAGTCCTAGGCGCTACACGTTATCTCAGAAATTAGCAGCTTGACACCGATTTTTTTCTGATTCATTTTAAGGGTGAGGGGTGGTAGTATTTATATCCGTGGATAGCCAGGGGCTTGTCCCGGGACAGAAAAAAAATTAGTGGACAATTTTGAAATTTACATCCAAAAATTAAATAGTGGGCCTTTAAAATTTTGATGCGCATCTCTAATATAATTAATAAAGAAAATGCTACTCATTAAATCTGGTCGCTAGATTAGATCGAGTGGTCCAAAAGAAATTAGATAAGATCGGTGGCCTGACTCGGGATGGAGGGGGGGTCGGGGGGGGGGGGGGGTAGAGTTGAAAATGGGCAGAATTTTGAAAATAGCAATTAGTAAAAACGTTAATAGAATTTAAAAAAGAAAAGAAAAAAGTTACAAGCCAGAAATGAAAAGAATTGACTGCTCGGTCGAATATTTATATAATTTGGAGCATTTTAGAAGGACAGTCCAAAAATAAATAAGAGAAAGAAGAGGGGATCGGACTATTTAATAATATTAAAAAAAGAAAGAAAGTAATTTCGACATAAACTTCTGAACGAAGATCTAAAAGTTTAAAGTCTGATCTATATGTCCACGTGAGACGCCTCGTTAAGGCCGTTAGGGTGCACAGCTTGTAGGGACGAGATGGGTTGCATCCCGTCAAGAAAACCCCTAGACTGACAGTCAATAGACGTTGAAGGTGTAGTGCTGTGCTGAAATACAGATCTTGAGAAGCCGGATCCGTCTGAACGAGAGAGAGAATCAGACTAGGGTATAGTCCAGTCGTCATGGGTTGGTGTAGTGGTGCGGACGGGCGCGACTCCAGAGGATACGAGATGATATCACAATAAAACAAAATCTAGAAAAGAGTAGTAGGGGCCGACCCCGCTTCCTATTTCTTCTTAGAGCGGGGTGGTCAATCTTCCAGTGCTGATAGGACAGGCTCGGACATGTAGAGACTAAACGCGAACAACCGTGACGTTCTGCAGAATGGCCGTAATACGAGTCACGAAAAAAACAAGTCATCATAGTCAGACGGAGAAATAACGTGCAGGCAATGAATCTCGCTAAAAAAGAATCCAACCTGGTGGTGCAGACTGTCAAAATGAGAAGCGTTCCAGCGTTCAATCAGTTCCAATGGCCGCATATGTAGAAAACTTCACTTCGCTGACAAAAACAACAAAAGTGAAGGATCCGCAAGTCGAGCTGCGAAAGCACGTGCAGTGTGCACAAACACGTCTTACCGCGACGAGCTCCAGACTGGGAATGTGAACTGAAGCGATATCTCGTAAAAATAGCCCTGTCTACAAATTGGGGGGCATTGACAATGGGAGGTGTCACGGGGATCCTATAATACCCGTAACTGAATAAAACACGATTATCCAAATATCTCTCCTAACTGTATATCTATTAGATCTCTCTGTATCGGGCAGTCTAATACCCGAGGGGCTCGGCTCTAGGTATAATCAGAGATAAGATCTTATATAAATATATATATATATATATATAACACGTTTAGTTCACTAGAAAACACAACAAAACACAATACACTTTGGAATCTGTATTAACACTACGCTGACAAATGTACTTGCCGCAGTAGTTAATTAACAACAACAATATAATAACAACCCAGAGCTAATCACTTAATTAGTTAATCACTAGGTGTCTAGTTTACACAATATTCTAATCACTTTACCGTGATACAACACACACACGTGTGATAATTGAGAAACGCTGCCAGGGGAACTTAATTAATAAAGGAATTACAACTCTATTCCTAACTGGTTAATTTTTAATTAACCCTTAACTACTCATTCAGTAACCTTTCCAATCTTTCTCCCCGATATATCTAAAATCCTATCTATTTATTCAAAAATCTCAGAGACAGCGAATATCGCCTGGGGGCACAACGCGGTACCTCACCTATCATGTGATAGTTCCACAACTCCCAGGGACGATATTTTCTTCTTAGATGGCCAGACTTACTGTCGCCAGTTCGCTAGAAATACCCCGGTCGTAAACCGCACTACCTGAGTTATTACGTAACTACTGGCCACATGGCCTCCACATCTGGTCTAAGTGCATATTGGGACGCAGCTCTATTACCGCGCGCGGGGGTATTACGTAACCAAGCTGCACATGGCCCTCTAAAACAATTAACATCGCCACAGGCGGCCACACAATAAGAACGTGAATTAGCTCCATTATTAATTATTGTATCAATAGGAACCCAAAACTTCTGTAAACGTCCAACAAATACTTATTGGAGACGTTTACATATTATTGCTTATCACGAATTTTTTTTGTTGTTCTTGTTAACGCCATCGGTTCTGATTCGTATACAATAAATATCGGATATGGGCTCTAATGATAATGTGTGTGTGCGCGCGCGCGCGTGTATGTATGCAGATATTTATCGTATTGAACGTGATTTAAATATTTATAAAGCATCGTACGGATAACTACATTCTGGATTTCTGTCGGGATTTCGTTTTAGCCAATTATTTAAAATTTTGATCAGTATTTTGAAGAAAAATTAAATGATACGTATGTAATTTGAGCTACTATAAAATATTTAAATCAGGCCCGTAGGAACGATATTGGGGGCGAGGGGCACAATCTGTAGTGGAGGGACACAGTCGTGTGTGTGTGTGTGTTTTAAACCATATTTATATAAAGTAGTTAAAAGTGGGGGTGCAGTCCCCCGCCTCGGACTCTCGGTTGCTTCCGACCCGAGAATGGCCAGAATTGTAACTGTATTGCATATACAGATATTTATATTTGAAGCACGAATATGTAGTCTGAGAAACGTATAAGAGATTAAACTAGCCGACAATTTCATAATATGGCTACAAACTCAAGATGGTTTATTATACACAGTAAAAAGGTACTTCGTTTGAATGTTAGAAGCAAACATATGAAGTATAATGCCTCGGACAAGCCTGAATTTAAACCGAAATAATTAAAATGGTGAAAGAAAATGAAGAGTTAGGCCAATAAAATAAATAAATAAATAAATATTTTTCAGATCACATACTTTCAGAATTTCATAACTAAATTAATCCAGGTATCGGCGCTACGTTTATTGACATTTAAGCAAACGTACTACGGTGACACTCCAGAACTGACGTATGCACCAACAGTCGTCAAACAAAAATACGTCAATAGCAACTTTACATTAAAAGTTGTCCAGCGTTCAGAAAAAAAGCAAGAAAAAAAGCGTTATGCACTAGTTTATTTTGATATATCGATCGATGGTTAACTGATATATACAGTTTACGAAAACACGTTGTATTAAGTTTGAGATTATATGATAACGAGATTATTACCCTTGTGTGTTTCTATATATATTAGAGAGAGAGAGAGAGAGAGAGAGAGAGAGAGAGAGAGAGAGAGAGAGAGAGAGAGAGAGAGAGAGAGAGAGAGAGAGAGAGAGAGAGAGAGAGAGAGAGAGAGAGAGAGATTAGAGAGAGATTAGGAATAAACATAATGTATTATGCTCGGCAGACTTGAAGTTGTACCTCATATACATGATAGTGAAACGTAAATGCAAGAAAAACATAAAAAGTGAAAATCAAATAAAACAAAATAAAATAAAATAAAATAAAATAAATAAATAAATTTAAAACTTCGTAAATACCAAATATTTCAAATAGAGTTGTATGTGTCCGATATAAATTATAGTGAAGAGTAAATAAAAGACAGAAAGAAAGAAAATAAATCAATAAATCAATCAATCAATCAATAAATAAAAATAAGATAAATAAAGAATTTTTTTTAAACTGAGTAAATACCACATATTTCAAATGAAGTTGTATATGTCCGATAGAGATGCAATCTGATTAAAATTAGCTCCACTGGTCTCGCCAGTAGATCTAACAGCATTGCATGGACTCCCATGTCCAGGTGACATTTGATCTATAAATAACAATTTAAATATCGACCAATTACACTTCGCCTTTTATAACGTTATTCGGGAGCAAACAAATTCTAAAAATATCGGTCAAGACTATTTATGCAATAGGCGAACCTATTGGTCTATTTCAACATTGAAAAAAAAACAAGGGGGGAAGTGCAGTAATAAACTCTGTATTGTATACTAGTATAAACAGATTTTATGGGTATACCATAACATTTTTATATTGAAATTAGTTTCCGGCATACTTCGTAATTCACCCGAATTATTTCGTATACCCTCGGCATAACCCCGAATGTTTTCAAATTCTTTTCAAATCACTGGCATGATTTTGCAAGTAAGGTTTTGATTGGTCGAATGAAAGGTCAACTGGACATGTAATAGTGGAGCTAATTTTAATTAGATTGATATAGATGATAGTGAAAAGTAAATAAAATAAATAAATTGTAGATAAGACATTTAACATTGATTAGTAGTTATATGACTATCTTTTTTAATGAAACGATAAGGTGAAAATATAGCTGTGATAAAGGTCTATGTGAGGTAGGGATTTTGTTGGGGTTTTTTTAGGCGGAAGAGGAGGCATATTTTTCTTAAATTTTAAATTCTGATATATGTGGAGAATTAAACATCACTAGGAATTCGCGTGAATATAACTATAATTCTAATTGTTAAAAGTAGCAAATACATTCCAATTAAGTTAATTTTATTGTATAAATATTTTAATTTTGCTTTGTCAAAACCCTTGACAGGCGGCTCCAGAGACTTCGTCTAAGTTAATGTTTCCCTACGTTTGGTCTTAAAACATTCCAATGTAAACTTTAGTACAACGTTTTTCGCTGCTATTATACCATCTGCTACGAAATATGTACGTTAGTCGCCAGAGATTCACAGCTCCTACGAAGCTATTCACGACGCCTATGACTACTGTCGATCATGCCCCCCAATTTGTTTTCAGCCTGGATTCTGTCTAATTAGGAAAGGTACGTCACTCTTCGCGCGCATGCGCAATAGGAATGCGAAAGAGGTCTATTAGGGTTTATCAGGTATTAGCCTCTTCGACAAAAATGGATGTGGTTAGGCCAAATCAGTTTATTGAATATTGTTCAGTATTACATTCTGAATATTCCAATGCATATTTCATAGCATTGTTTTTATATATTTAAAAAATACGAATGGAAATGGGGGTTTTAAATTTTCTTTTTTGTTTATATAATGGTTGTAAAATATAGTTTGAATATAAAAAAGGAAAGAAAAAATGTTCAGTGTAGCCCGTAGTGTTACAGCAAATAAAATCTCCATATATGGGGCATGGATAATCTTATTCCTAGTACTTCGAAATCAGGGCTACCAGGCTTAAGCAAAACTCACTGAGATAAGGGGCAGGGATAGCAAATTTAAGTCTTTAGTCACATGTTTTCTTTCTATGAAATGAAACTTGGCAAGAAGTTATAAAAGTAATTACCCTTTACTGACGCAGTTATAATAAAGATGGCGTCCATTTTGGCGGGGAAAATGAAATATTGTTTGCTCGTTAGCGTAAGTCATTCTAACTCATCACAATTATTTGAAACTGCTTTAAATAAAGTATGATTTATCTCTATTACAGATTCTATCAATTTAGTATGACTTTGTAACGCAATTAGATCTGTAGTCGCATGCGTTCAAATCCTTATTGTGACGATATGCTCTCAGATTGTTTTCAACCTTTTATGCACCAATTATAAAGGGTTAACACATTTTAATTTTTCGTGACTTCCGGTCTTCCTATCATGATATCATGAAATTTGTGAGAGAAAAAAAAAAGACAACAATTATTATCCTTTACTAAAGCATATCAGGCAGTTGATGTGATATGATGTACGCATGAATTCCAAGATGGCGTCCACTTTCGCATGCTTGTAATCAACCGTTATTTATCTCTATTACATATCTTAACAATTTTGTCTGAATTTTTAGGGCAATTAGATATGTACTAACATTGGTTCGAATCCTGATAGCATTTAACAATAACTGTTTTCAACCTTTTCATACATCAGTTTTTCTGTGACAATGAAACTTGGCAAGAACCTAAATAATGAATATTCTTTACTGATGTCTGTGGTTGAAATTAATATGCTAAAGCCATCTTGATAAATCCAAATTGGCGTCCATGTTGGCTGGCGAAAAATGAAACAATAATCAGCTGACACATTCTAACTCATTTAAAACAGTTTGTAATGGAATTTTATTTAACTGTAATAAAGATCCCAACAGTTTGTTCTGAATATCTGTGATAAATTATATCTATAGTGACATAGCTTCGCATCTGTGTTTTTACATTGATCCTTTTTCATCTGTTTATGCACGTTCGAGATCAGCACAATCATTTTGACAATCACTCGTTGGCAAACTCCACAATTTTCTAACGCTTGAGTCCATGGATGACATAGATGCACGTACAGGCTCATACCAGATGTTACACCTACATCTAAAATGTAATGTTGTTGTTCACTATTATTAGTACAAATCTAGAACAACTATTCTTCTGCGAACAAGATATTTGGATGTCCAGTTTCCAAATGGTTTACAGACATTCTAGGGGCTGTGGAAATGCGTGGTTGGTACCATCGAAGACATTCGTTATGATTCCAAGATTACTAGTACTTGTAAAAGCGAACTGTCGTCAGAGTCCATACATCATTATTTTCATACTCGAACAGCCAAAACAAATAAAGATATACCAGGGTGTCATGGGTATCAGAGATGCATACATGTAGCATCTTAGCTATTACTGCCATTAGGTTACTCAAGTGCTGTTTTGTTTGAAAAAAAAACTACCCAACATTTGTCCTATCTTTTAAGTCAATCATTAATGATATCTTTTGAGAAGTGAATTGTGAAGGTCCCAGCTACTTTTCACCTTCTTCCAATAACCTTATAGACAGATATGTTAACCGGTTAATCATGGCAGTGATGCAGAATAATGCCAATGGCATGCTGGTCATTGGCATAATCTAGTGTGGAATAAAGGCAATCAATATATCAGAAACTGTTTGTGCTTGGTTTAATACTCGTACTTGACTATCTACCTTCGGGTGATTATTGAGCATATCAATAAAGCCTACATTATTAGTTATGCTATTAATGAACATTTACCATATCCAATCATTGTCATGTATGGACAATGAAAAGGCTGACTATTATTAAGGTGGAATTTGATTTTATTTGCATTACCAATGTTCATGGTTGA
Source organism: Gigantopelta aegis (assembly GCF_016097555.1). Taxonomy (NCBI): domain Eukaryota; kingdom Metazoa; phylum Mollusca; class Gastropoda; order Neomphalida; family Peltospiridae; genus Gigantopelta; species Gigantopelta aegis. The sequence goes on from NC_054702.1 coordinate 114,829,174, forward strand.
GAGTTAAAAACACATACCATTCATCAAATGTAATCATACACAGAGTAAATTGATGTTTTAAATATGTATTAATCTAAAATGCATTTTGTGTAAGGGTTGCTTTTCCACCTATGTAGTAGAAAGAAGACAACATCACTAACAACGCACATTTACTCACGAAAGGACTTGCACCTATAATATTCCTATGCAATGCATCGGCTAAACCAAACTTTACCAACGTTTTCATGAAAATTTCTTCGAACAGAGATAGACTAAGCACATCTATTTCCGATTGAAAATATTCCTCTGCAAGCTCTGATCAATTCTAATCTCAGATGGCCTAACATTAACTGAATGGAATAGTCAGACCATTCTCAGTGTTATGTTTCATCCTGCTACAATTCTGGGTTTATGTTCAGATTACATAATGCTTTAGCTATTACTTACAACAGATGCCAGTCCATTTGGACATTAAATTTGCATTGCAGACGACGGTTGGCTACTTTACTACAGAAGATGGAAACGCAACACTTAACGGGAAGTCTGAACAAGTACTCAACAAACCTTAAACATTAATTTGACCAGTGTACTGCCCTAGTTGATAGAAATCCTGAGTTTTACACTAAGGATCACATGTTTAAAAGAGGTGTTTTTAGTAATTGATAATGTATTCCATTGGTAGATGGGAGACACACACAATGCAAGATAAATAAAAGAGTAATTATTACAGTAACTGCCCTGTAATATGGATATATTAAATGAAAGAAGAACAAAGTCAAGTAGAGTATAACTCAAGAAATGTATTCTTTTAAACAATAATATTAACAGCAGTACAATAATCAAAGTAGATTAACTACACAAAAACATCAATTTAGTATTTAGAAATGAATTATGATCTTACTAATAACTTTCTAATTACTCATATAGCTGATTTAGTTATACTTATTAACACAAGTTTAAGTTGTATGTTACCTCGTTACTCAGTACGTCAAATTTCACTACGTCAATGAAGGTCACAATAAAAATAACGATCCCTCGAATACGGCAAAGAGGGTTACGTTATAAATAGCGAACCCCATATATGGCAAATAATGTCAAGTTAAAAATAGCACTAGGTCGTAAATGCCGGAAATTGGTAACTAATAAATAGAATAAACTAATTTAAGGAAACCACTATTTTCATAATAACTAATATATTTAAATAATTTAAAATTTACAGAAAGGGGGGTCAGACAAGGCGACCCACTGTCACCATATCTATTCATAATAGCAGTTGAAGTTTTAAGTGCAGCGTTAAAATGCGACCCCAATATTAATGGAATTATAATTAATAATACAGAATATCTTATCACGTAATATGCTGATGATACATCCCTTATGTTGGACGACACGACACGATTGACGAGACGGGGTTGTGGTATGGAATACAACACAAATATAAAAATTATATGGAATCATGATGGGAAATTTAAACCTCTCGGTATTAAATACAATGGCTCAAGTTCAACAAACCCTACCACAACCCCACAAGACATTCTATCTCAGCCTCTACGGTATAATCCATGTATTAAAGTAAACAATAAGTCAGTTTTTTTTATAATTCTTGGTGTACACAAAGCATCTATTTTGTTAATGATCTGATAAATAATCAAGGTAATTTTTATGCTTATGAGGATTTTTATAGGTTTTATCAACTGAATGTAAATTATTTACAGTATTATAGACTTTTGGATGCAATACCAAATGAATGGAAACACACACTAAGATTTAACCATTTTAATAAATTAGATAAAATACACAATTCGAATGTAAATCTTCTAAAAAAAATACGAGAAAGTAACAACGCCATTTTACAAGATTTTTATTGATAAAATAAACGAAAAACCAATTAAATCACAACAAAAATTAAATAAAGGGATCGATTGGGAAAATGTTTATAAAAATGCCTTTTCAAATAACTGACGATGCGAAATTACAATCTTTTCAGTTCAGAATTAATCACCGAATATACTATACTAACAGTAAGCTGATGCAATGCAAATTTTTTGAAACTGAATTATGTACTTTTTGTGGTGATACTAAAGAAACTCTAGTTCATTTATTTGTTGAATGTCAGTATGTTAAAATTATTTGGTATTGCTTCCTAGATGACCTGAATGTAAAATGCGGCACTGTCATACCTAAGGCCGCTGAGGTACTTCTTTTTGGTATTTTTATTAATAGTCCAAATATTGATATTATCAATCTTTGTTTGCTTTTAATAAAATACTATATACATATTTGTAGAATGAAAAAATTTCAGCCAAATTATATTTCATGTTTAGCTAACATACGTCGTTATAAGCAGATTGAATTGTATTCTCTTTATCTTTACCCCCCGGAAAAAGCTAGTAAAATAAGAAAAAAGTGGCAATATCTTAGTAGAGTACTTCATATGTAATACATATCTTCTTGTATTAATAACTGTGTGTTTTAACAGAAAATGTAACATTTTATTATGTACTGTAATAATATGTGTTTTGAATCTCCGAATAAAAATTTGAATAAAATATATATATATATATATATATATATTTAAATACTATCCTAAATTATCTAAACAATTGTCCGTTTACAACTTAATTAATAATAGCAACAGGCTGAAAAACGTTATATATTTAAAGAGAGAGAGAGAGATTGACATACAGAGAGAGACACAGGTAATCCATGGGCCATAGGGGTCGATCGGTACCATCTGAGGGCATGGACAATTTATGTTAGCAAAGCAGGACTCACAGCTTTCTACCCGTTTTGTGAGTGCTCCGCAAGGCTCAATGGGTAGGCGTAAACCACTTGCACCGACCAGTGATCCATAACTGGTTCAACAAAGGCCATGGTCTGTGCTATCCTGCCTGTGGGAAGCGCAAATAAAAGATCCCTTGCTGCTAATCGGAAAGAGTAGCCCATGAAGTGGCGACAGCGGGTTTCCTCTCAAAATCTGTGTGGTCCATAACCATATGTCCGACGCCATATAACCGTAAATAAAATGTGTTGAGTGCGTCGTTAAATAAAACATTTCTTTCTTTCTTTCTCTCTACCCGTTTTGTAACCCTACCCACATTTCCATGACAGTTATATTTTTCAAAGAATTGCTATAGGGTGACTATATTAAAAGTATTGTAAAATATTGCATTTATAATGCATTTATGAATACAAAACTCAGATATGTTAACAATATTGAAATGTTTTGAGGATTATGGTCTCAGATAACACTTTTCTGTAACGTTACAAAATACAATTCACAGTTTTATTTTGTGAGTAGAAATTAAACATAACGTTTAGGCTCAGCAACTCAGCTATTCTATTTAAAGGTTCTAATTAAGCTCATTTGGGCATCTAGTTATTATTTACATCCCATAAATAAAAACGTTTTATGCACGATTTTATGTGTAAATACACATTTTATATCCCTACTCCTATTTTCTGAACAGCAATATTTCAATGAAAATGTTAACAGTAACTAAATAAAACACAAAAACAAGGGAAAGTTACTGGAATATATATTTTAGAAATAGAAGCAACCGTGTCATCCCTAGAGGGCTATGGTCTCACGTAACACTGTATATACATTATGTAATCTAATTTTCACTATTTCACTTCAGTAATTTCACTTGAAGTTTAGGTTGACACCCAAAAATGTTCTGTTTCAGGGATTTTGTTGTACACAAATCTACATGAGGCTGCTAAATACCTTTAAAGTGAATTAGACGTTATATGTTGGTACGATGCCATTAAAATGAGCTCTCATTAGACGAAAACTGATTAAAGGTATGTTAGTGATTTAATACCCATATTGGTAATATATTTATTGCTATCGTGATATAACCATGACTACAAAGGTATTATTGTTTAAAATTGTACATTTGTTCAAAGAGTCCATGGAAGATACTAACAAATCATAATATGGCCGCACTCAAATAGGCATACTGTTGACTCCACAACTTAAAAGATCAAAACAACAAGTTTTAAGTTTTTATTGTATTCAAGTTTACATATTTATAAATTGCATTAATACACCAGTATCCGATTCAGCTGTATACATTTCCTAACATGTAATAGCAATGCATTATTACATTCATGATTATGTTCAACTAATCTAGGCATTGAAAAGAACATTACAGGGTGTGTCATACTCCCTGCTAAAGACAAATGATAGAGGTTTGTGTCTCTTGAAATTAGAAGCTACCACACGTTAGCACTTTAATATTTTTCAACCACCATTTAGCCTAATACAGACAAATCTAGTTTGGGACAACACTGATAGACTTGAGGAGGCTCTCACTGGTGTAGCAAATGTTTGAAATTTTATGTTTCTGATGAATGTGTTGGACCATATCCACTGGTAGTGGTGGTACCAATGACAAAACAAAAACACAAATATTTAGCTGAAGTTGCTTGAAAACAAACAACCTTATTTGAAGGCTAGCATTGAAGCAAGGCAGACAAACACAAATAATAGGGAAATCCAAAGTCGGATCAAATTCAGTATGTGTACAATCTCAAATATACCTTCCTACCATCAATACATCATGTTCAGAGGCGACGATTATATTCGAAATTGTGAACCAGAGCATAACAGAATAAAACTACCATTATAAAACATTGCCGTACTGCCGAATCGAACAGTTTGCAAAGACACAACGACGGTTATGGAATCATTCTTAATGCTATAGGCATCATATGATAGTGATTTCAAGGTTTGTACATAAGCATAGGATTATTGCTGAAGAAGTAGTTAATTGTGTCCTTGACGTCAAGATGTACAGCCATGTACACGTATATTACGAAGCTCTAAAAGTCTTATGAGACTAGCCTGGTGTGTTTAATATTTGGGCAAAACGCCAAACAAAGAAAAACTCCAGCATGGTTAAACACTTGTGCCAACAGAAATATGACAGTCGAACATATTACCAAGTTTAAGCAGCCTTAAAATATCTCTTCAACGATTTACTAAAATGTCTCTTCCACAGAAATGAAGGGTTTTCAGCACTTTTTATACCTCAAAGCTACATAGATACATTGCTTAAATTTATGCGAGCATTTCATGTGGGAGATGCACTTTATCACTGTTTCAGTGCATCACTGAGCTGGCACAAGGTAAAATTTCTAGATATCCTTTAACAGTCACTGGAACATCTACCATGGGTCTTGTTGCACATGATTTTGACATTAGCAGATAGTCTAACATACATTTTAACTATTGTCAATGAGATTAACTTGCTCCAGGTAGTAACCAGTGACTGTGTTAAATTATTAGAGGTGGTAAAGCAATAGTGAAGACGATTGTAAACAGGGGCAAACGAGTATCATGGCATTATATATTGTAAAACCACTGAGAACCTTTCGGAGTCAGGTCGCCAATAAAACCAATTTAATTACTTTCCCTTCAAATAATGAAGGAAGGTGGTATACACAAACATACTCCAAGACAACCTTTTTTAATAACAAATATAAAAGGTACATTCCTGAGTTTGCTGCAATTTGTAAGATGTTATCGACTAATAGAGACTTTCTAACGAGTGTAATTACAAATCAAATATATTTCTACCTAAAATATTAGTGGCTGTATATTAAACGTGTTTCTGATTGTTCTACTATTTGTACTAGGTTAACTTTCATTTTATTTCCTAAAATATATTTTTTTCGTGCGTACGAAATTATTTGAAGACAAAATCCAGTTTGGGCTTCTTACAAATATTAAGACGACCAGAAACACATTGAATATACAGACACTGATATTCTAAACAAGAAAATATATTTAATATGTGAGTTTAATCGTAGAAATATTTTATTTTTCGGAAACATCTTACAATGCAGCAAACTCAGGAATGTCCATTTAAAATAATATCCAAGGCTGTATGCTATCCAGTGTTTTCAAGACGAAGTAGTTGCCTTCAGCTCAAATACTATGCATTCCATGAGAACCCTGGAGTCCCATTGTTCTCACAAATGTGGTCTTAAATCTGGTGCAAGTATCGTTGAATCTGTATTGACAATGAAAATGTGTGTAGAGCTACATATGCTGAGAAATACACTGCCAATGACGCAGGAATCGGGATCGAGTGTCCAACTTGAAACCTATCCTAATGAACGCGGGACATGCCGAAATATTACAAAATGTTAATTTCGCATATTGTTATCACACTTCTTCCCTTTCTTCTTGAAAGTGAGAAGTCACATTTTTTAGAAATAGATTAGAGCCTGCCAGTATATGTTTTTGTTCTGTGCAAAAAAGGGCAGAATGGAAAGACATCAAGTATAACTATGCGGGAATGTATGATAAAACATACACAAATGCAATCAACCTCGAAAGACACCAAATATAAACATACAGGGACTGACAGGTTGTGAATCAACTGTGATGAAAATGTAGCACAGACTTATGATATCTGCAAACTATGCATTAATCTTTATCGTGGTATTTCCCCTGCGCGTGCTGTAACCTCACCGTGGTGCAGGGGTGTAACATTCTCTTTGAGAATGGCCAATACAGCACAACTCCCCTTTTGGGGCACTTTTTGAGTAGAAGTCAGTATCTATCTGTGATATTTCTATTTTTGCTCAGTTCTTTACACTGTTTTTATTTAAATCTTGAATTTTTATATTGATGTTGATCATCACTTTATTTGTTTGCATTACCATAGTCTGACACCCAATAGCCGATGTATTTTTCGTGCTGGGGTGTCGTTAAACATTCATTCATTCATTATCGTGGTATTTGTTTAATCTATCAAGGGACATATGTTTTTCTAGCTGGTTTATTGTTTCGATTCAGTCTTGTACAGCGATGTAATTTTTATTTTTTATTTTTTTTTAAACCTTATTATCACCTGCAGGTAATAATAAAATTATATGTTATCAAAGTATGTTTTAAGTTCACAGGGATTTTTACTGGGTTTATATTAGAAAATAATACAAATGTGAATTAAAATATTTTTAAAACCCTATGAATGCTCACATTAATAACTTCATCAGCAAATAGCTTCACAAATATTTATACATGGACGGCTTAAATAATGTGTGGGAGTCCAACACACATTCAGGTACAAAAAAGATGTAAACCTAAACTTCAACTAGTATTACTGTTGCAGAATGGCGAAAATTGCATTACGTAACGTGATACCCTAATATTCAAATGATGACACTATTTCTTCTATTTATCAGATTTATATCCCATTAACTTCGTCTATCATTAGATTTGCCATACATATCTTAATACATATTTTATAATGTTAACAATTATTTTGAAATATTGCTTTTGAGGAAAGGGGGTAAGGTTATCAAAAGGGTCGCTATACAGAAACATTTAACAAAAACGTTTATATATAGGATACAAATATTAACTGGATGTAAAATTAAGCTTCTGCTGCAATAAGAGTCTTCAAAGTGAATACCCCTGCGCGTTCTATAACCTCACCGTGGTGCAGGGGTGTAACATTTTCTTTGAGAATGGCCAATACAGCACAAAATTGAAGTTTTGAGTAAAATTCAGTATCTATCTGTGATATTTGTGTTTTTGCACAGTTCTTTACACTGTTTTTGTTTAAATCTTGAATTTTTATATTGATGTTGATCATCACTTTATTTATTTCCATTACCATAGTTTGACACCCAATAGCCGATGTATTTTTCGTGCTGGGGTGTCGTTAAACATTCATTCAATCATTCATTCAAAGAGAATATTTGTGGCTGTGAACCTAAACTGTATGTGAAATGTCTGCTGAAAAATACAGAAAACATGTTATATCTTTGTTTAGTTTAATGACACCACTAGACCACATTGATTTATTAATCATCGGCTATTGGATGTCAAACATGGACATTTTGACACAGTCACAGAGCGGAAACCCGCTACATTGTTCAGTTAGTAGCAAGGGATAGTTTATATGCACGATTCCACTGACAGCATAGCATATATATCACGGCCATTGATATACCAGTCGCAGTGCACTGGTTGGAACGAGAAATAGCCCAATGGGCCCACCGACAGGGATCGATCATAGATCGACCACGCATCAGACGTGCGTTTTACAACTGGGCTACATCCCGTCCCTAAGTGTCATTTGAGACCCTAACACTTAACATGTTTCAATATTGTTAACATATAGGACTTGTCGGATATATTAACTCCATATCTGCCATGTTTTGTCACCATAACTGTTTTAATAAATATTTTACAATGTTATTTGTATGGTCACCCCATGAGCACTTCGATAGAACTATAGCTGCCGTGGAAAGGGGGTAGGGTAATAAAACTGGTGGTTACACACTAAAAGCTGTAAGTCCTGCAATGCTATCATACTCTTTCCATCGCTAAGGATGTAGGCCTTGACAAAAATCACTATGAGCATTCGTCCCCACCAGGTGGTACTAACTGGCCAAATAGTGGGTCCTGGCTCATGGACTAAGAAAGTGACAGAATAAAGAATAGTGTGTGGGGGGGGGGGGGGGGGGGGACTCCTCCATACAAAGAGCAAGTTGTACATACTAGGCGCGGATTCCGGAGGTTGTTGGGGATGTGCACCCATATCGAATCTCGAAATGCCCCCAAAAATGTATTGTGTAGCACACGAATACAATGCATTTAGTGGCTAGGGGTTTGGGTTTGGGTTTGTTTGTTTGTTGTTGTTTGTTTGTTTGTTGTTGTTGTTTTTGGTTTTTGTAGGGTTTTTTAGGGGACGGGCGAGTAAGCATGTTAGTGTGGTTTTATGTGCCCTGTTTAAACGTTGCATCCCTTCCCTGAAAAAAAACTGCTTCCCTTCCACCCCAGTAGCCGCCAGACTTGCTCAAACATTTTTTCCTAACCCGGGGATTATACGACCGTACTAAAATTAATGTATACAACTCCCAAACTTTTTTTGGACATTATTTTGTTGCTAACGATAAGTGTTAAATATCTCACTTTCCTGACAAGACGTGTTTGCTTGTTGATAGAATGATTCGCTGCATTGGCATATAGTGTTGTCACAGAAACTGTTCTGCACAGTCGATGTACAGTTTTCATTTGTGGAACAAGTATCCCCCAGATCACAGAGTGAAACCTGAAAATACACAAAGATCAACATCTTCAGAAATAAAAGTGTGGTATGTATGCTGGTTGTTTTGTTAATAGAGTTTAAGTTTGCTCAAAGCGAGTTTCCGCGTAACACGCCTAATACGTTTGGTAGTCGAGAAGGTTAAGTAAAAATTGTTCAAAATGTGAACAAAAGCATGATATTTTGTATACTGGTACAACTGTAATACTCTTTAGTATAAAAGCAGGACACACGATTCAACCATAATTGTGGCTGCCATCTTGGTTTTCAAACTTACCGCCATTAAAAAAGAATTTTCCTAATATCTTGGCTCCCAGGACACATAAATACTTCATTTAAGTTGCTAATCCCATGTTTTATCACCAAAGGAATTCAAAAGAACTGACTAAAATACCCAAACTTTACTTTTTGTATGGCAGTATTAAACATTACCTTTATCAGGAAAGAAAATATATGGAAAATCACATATTAGCTTCTTGGCCGTTCAAAAGATCTGACCTAGAAATGAGAACCATGTCTTTTTAATGCTAATTGTTCTGGCAGCAAAAACAAACTGAGTGGGTTGTTGAAGAATTCTTTATGTTAATTGATCTGTTCGGTCATCTGTCTGTCAGGCTTTAAGACTGCGTAGTAAACTTAGTAAACGTGAAAGCAATATTTTGTGCCAGAACATATAAATAAAATAATAATAAAAACTCAATTTAAATTTTAAAAATTAAACAGGTGTAAAATGATTAAAACATAAGTATTTTCACCGATCACCAGACGGTTTATTACAAAAACAGTAAAACATTTTTATAAAACGTCTGTGATCAATTAAAGCATATATGGTTTAATAATTTGCTATATCTGTTGGTTTCTTCTTCTTTTTTAAGATATATATATAGACAGACAGACAGACAGACAGACAGAGAGAGAGAGAGAGAGAGAGAGAGGGGGGGGGGGGAGACAGAGATGGACAGAGATGGACAGAGACGGAGAGAGCCAGAGGGGAGGGAGAGATGCGTGCCAGGATGTATGCTGTTATATACATGTTGTATTAGTATATTAGGTCACAATATTAGTATCAGACAAACGTCCTTCTAACTTGATTGGAACTCGTTACTAAGAACTGCTAATTAATCACTGACAATATTATGGTTCAGTGACCCCTGCTATACAACACCTACTCGGTTGTAACACATGCAAGAACCTATTAGATAGGGAGTCGTATTTCGAAGCTTCGCTTATGTTAAATTGATTGTTGTGCAATACGGTAGTTTTATGGATAACGAATGTATTTATTTGCAGGAGTTTTTAAAACCAGGGACCATTGTATTAAGTGTTTTAATTTATGAGTTCAATTCACTTGATAGATGTTCTAAAACAGTTACGTTTTGCCATGCAGTTTGTGCATTCTATGCATGAAGCTCTCTGTTCACAGCATTGGACAGATAGTGACGTAGATGATTTCAATAGACCATACAAACTATGCATATTAAATATATGATGCAGCTGCAACAACAGGTTGCAATAGTTCGTGAGGAATTTGTCCATGGACCAAGTAAGTGAACGGACACAGCCAAGGGTTTGAGATGATTGGAATTACAGACAACCCTTCCACTTACAGCTGGTGTAAACATCGCTCAGATCAATAACTAGTCTGAAACCACACTGAATCCCCTACACCCACAACACCCATCACCCCGCCCTCCCAAGAACATCTACATAACACCATGACCACGTAAGCTTGGTATAACTCGGCTATACAAACGAGTCCAGTATGAGATTTCATGTAAAAGAACAACATGACACTCATTCATAAGACATCAAATTCAAAGCAAAGTTTTCAAATCAATTTAAAACCATGAAACCAAATTATTTGGCAGAATGTACATTTTCTGTCAATACAGAAATAATGATATGAAACACATTTTCGGAAATAAAAACCAGGGATCACTGATTACTCTTTTAGACATGGGAGAACTAAGGCAATGCAAAATGTCGGATCTCTTTGGCAACAACGTCTGATTATGACATACCTATGACATATAGGATTGTTCCGTCATAGTCAATATAGCAATAACCTAAAGAGTTCAGTGAGGCAGAAAAGAAATCAGGGAACTTCATGACAATTTCAGTTATAAAAACTGGTAGATTCCTTCAAGTGGATGGATATACGATTGAGCTGTATTATTACTAGTCGCAATACATTTCAGTGCTTTCCACCGAAGTACACCACACAAGATTCCAGTGCTGTATTCATATGAGTGTACCATGTGACCTGACCTGGCACTATGTGATCACGAACATGCTGACAAGACTACTATTACATGCTCTCCATTGTGCACATAATAGTACTGATTATATAGATCTCTTGTGAGGTCAAAACTTGATTATGGATGCATTGTGTATGGGTCGGCACGTAAGTCTTACTTACAGATGCTAATCCTATACACAACCAGGCTTTGTTTTCGTGCATTTAGAACATCTCCTGTAGAGAGCTTGTACGTTGATGCACACGAACCTTGTCTGGGTGCTAGACGTGCAAAGCTATCTCTGCAGTATGCCACTAAGATTAAATCACTACCAAAAAATCTTACACATCAAACAGTGTTTGACAACAAATATATGAAGTTGTTTGATGCAAGGCCGAATGCTAATCGTACATTTGGTCTTCGTATTCACGAAAGTGTGACTTTTTATTCATTGCCAATAAAGACATTGTATTTTGTTGGGTGCCCAGCCATTTTGGCATCAGGGGCAATGAGATGGCTGTTTCAGAAAGAAAGAAAGAAAGAAAGAAAAATGTTTTATTTAACGACGCACTCAACACATTTTATTTAGGGTTATATGGCGTCAGACATATGGTTAAGGACCACACAGATTTTGAGAGAGGACACCCGCTGTCGCCACTACATGGGCTACTCTTTCCGATTATCAGCAAGGGATCTTTTATTTGCGCTTCCCACAGGCAGGATAGCACAAACCATTGCCTTTGTTGAACCAGTTATGGATCACTGGTCGGTGCAAGTGGTTTACACCTACCCATTGAGCCTTGCGGAGCACTCACTCAGGGTTTGGAGGCAGTTTCAGCTGCCAAGTCTGCTTTGGATTTGCCTCATGTCAGAGTTGGTGTACCTTATACTGATTTTAAACATAATATCAACCAATTTATCTTTTCGACTTGGCCATCAAGCCAATCTTGGGAGTGGCAGTCCTCCTATAGGCAGTGCAGGAAGGATGAAATAGTCTTGTGTCGTGTTCACATCGGTCATACTCCTTTGACCCATTCATTTATTTTGAAGAAAGATCCTCCACCTCAGTGTGTTTGCATCCTCTGACGGTATGCCACATTTTGGTGGAGTGTAAGTATTTGCAAGAAACTCGAACATATATATTTGGTCAGAGAGTCATTTCGATTCCATCCAGAACTTATATTACAGTTTCTACGTGATACTGACTTTTATTGTAAATTTTAATTTCTCTGTGATATTTGTATTTTTTAACACTGTGTTTTTATTTGACTCTTGAATTTTTATATCGATGTGGTTCAACATTTTATGTATTTTTCGAAAAAAAAGTAATCTAGAAAAATCACAAGTGTTAGACTATATTGGTTATACTATTAAGACAAATCGACCAAAAAAAAACCCCGAGTCGTTATTTGTGCGCAAAAGAAGCCCGTTCAGCAGATAAAATGAAACATTCGTCCTATAATATTTCGAGAAACAGCGTCTGCTAGATGTTTAACTAGAATATGTGCTAAGTGTGTTTCTGTGGCCTGGGCAGTTAGCCCTGGTAAACTTTTCTTACGCTCAGCATATAGACTATTAGCATCAAGGAGCTCATGGGACTCCACAGTAACTTTGACGGACGCAAAGGAAGAGCTTGAGTGGTGGTTGAAATCGGTTGATATATTTAATTATAAAGAAATATAGCCACAAGTTTTCGATGCACAAATAGTGACAGATGCCTCCAGTATAGGATGGGGCGGAGTACTGGGCAGCCAACAGGCTTCTGGCAATTGGAATTACAGAATTCCCAAGCATTCGTCAAACTTCAGAGCGTTACTCGCGATACTAATGTCTCTTACAGCTTTCGCACATCACATAGCAAGTCATCAATACAGGTCGCTAAAAATACTGACAGGCAACTCATCCGCCCTTGCTTATATCAACAATTAGGTTAGGCCTTCACACCGACTATCGAAACTGGCCAAAGCAGTGTGGGCTGTAGCTATAGAAATGGGGATCTCCATATGCTTCGGACATATATTGGGCGTCAACAATATACACGCGGATTACCTGTCGAGAAATGAAGATCATTACAGTTGGATGCTACACCCAGCACTGTTTGCTTACATAGACAAACTTTGGGGTCCACATATGATAGACTTATTTGCAAGTGTCACAAATGCCCAACTCCCACAGTTCAATTCACGTTTCAGGGAACCAGACAGCAAAGGAATAGATGCTCTATCACATACAGACTGGTCTCGGGATGTTAATAGCATTTCCACTTCGCATTCCAGCAAACCAGTCATTTTTTCAGTCTATGGGACATCTTTCAGAGCCTCGCAAAAATCCCTTATGGAAGATATTTGCCTGGAGAGTGTGTGGAAACATAGACTAATAAATCTCCAGTGGCCTCACAGAGCCATCAGTCAGCTACCATTGTGTCTGGCTCCTAGTACTTTATATAGTTACAATAGAGCTCTTAACAGGAAGTGTCAATTTTGTTTGGAAGGGGATTATGACTATCCCCCAAGCTCTGTGCTTGGCAAAGTATTTATGTTATATTGCTGATTCATCGGATAGGCCCCAATCTGTTTTTGCAGCACTAGGACATCTGTATTCGGTACAGAACAAAAAAGACCTCACCAGAGACACATATTTATTGTGCTAATGAAATCTGCCTCAATTAAATCTGGAACATATAATAGTATGAAATATTCTAAGGTCATGCCAGTAAAAAGCTTTATGGATTTGTTTAGCAAGTGCTAAGCGTGAAACAATTACGACAAAAAGCCATATGCCTTTTATCTTTTAGTTTAATATTGCGACTATCTGACATCGCCCCAAACGGGGTTTCTCCCAAGGTGTGTGTTCTCTATAGACCAAATAACTTTCCAGTCGGATGGAAGTGCCAGTTTTGTGTTCTTTGGCATAAAAAATGATGCCCAGAGAACTGGTGTGGACGTGTTATTACCAAAATATGCTGTTCCTGTACTGGATCCAGTAGAAACATTAAAGACATATATCAGTAGAAAAGAATGTTTACGCCCAGCAAATGGAGCAGTATTTCTGTCTCTAAGAAAACCATACAATGGTGTAGATGCGTCTACAGTGGCACATATACTCGAAGAGTGCATAGAACTTGCTGGCCTGTCTGGATTGGGATATTCCGCAAAATCTGTCAGGCCCACAGGGCGCCACTACTGCTATTGCTAGCGGTGTAGATCCCAACAGAAACTTGGCAGCCTGCAGATGGAAATGTTCAGATATATTCTACAAGCATTATGTTCATTCCAGACGGATCTGTTTCAGATGGATGCAGCTTAGACTAGTTCGTCACTTTTGTGAATGTATTTGTTCCATACTTGAGTATTACAGGAGTTTGTAGTTTCATGTTTAAATGTTCCAAAGGCATTGATCTAGGTTACTATTTTCAACCAATGTAATTTCATTAGAGTCAGAATTGTATCAGGGTTGTTTTTGTTTTGGGTTTTTTGTTTGTTTTTTTGGAGGGGGGGGGTCCAAGTATTGGAATTTTGAACAATTAACTCTTTATTTAGGCAATGTGAAACATATATTGTTCCATATTATTTCAGTTATTAAAGTTTATTTAACTTCATTGCTTGGTCACTATGATGTAATTTTACATAAAGTGCAGTCATGTGACCAAGCAATAACGTCAGATTGTGGAAGCGACGTCATAGTCACTTCCCAGCAATCTTAGCTATGTGCAATAGAGGTTTGGTAGCCACTCTCGTAGTACTGTAGGGTGGTGTATTCGTGGGTGTGCATTATGGGTAGGACTAAAGGCAATGTGAAATATATATTGTTCCATATTATTTCATTTATTAAAGTTTATTCAACTTTTTGGGTTGTGTCATTGCTTGGTCACTATGATGTAATTTTACATCAAACAAATTTTGTTTTCTGTTTGTTCCCCTATAATTGTCCGGGGGAACGTGTCACCCCCTGTAAACGTTGCTCACGTCAGTGTAGACACCCCCTCCCCCCCCCCCCCCCTTGGTCCTGTGTTCGATAGCTCCGTTAAAAAACAAGAACACAATAATAATACAAATTGTTTTTAAATAAACCAAACAAAATAAATAAATAAAACAAATAATAATAATAAACAAAATCATCAGTTTATGTTCCAACTATTTATTATTTTATTTCAGCGTATTCGCCGGTTTTTTGTATGTTTTTTGTTTTTTGTTTTTTTATGGGGGGGGGGGGGGGGGAGAGTTGTCAAGAAATAATATATTATAAATTATTTTAAAGTCTCTATAAAGCCCCTTGCGCGTCCTGTAACCTCACCGTGGTGCAGGGGTGTAACATTCTTTATGAGAATGGCCAATTGTCACGGGGATCCTATAATACCCGTAACTGAATGAAACACGATTGTCCAAATATCTCTCCTAACTGTATATCTATTAGATCTCTCTGTAACAGGCAGTTATACCCGCTGTGGCTCGTCTCTAGGTATGATCAGAAATACGATCTTATATACGTATATATTATTATAGCACGTTTAGTTCACTAAAAAACACAACAAAAACACAATACACTTTGGAATCTGTATTAACCTACGCTGACTAATGTACTGCCGCAGTAGTTAATTAACAACAACAAATAATAACAACCCAGAACTGATCGCTTAATTAGTTAATCTCTAGGTGTCTAGTTTACACACTATGCTAATCACTTCACCGTAACACAACACCCACACGTGTGATAATTGAGAAACGCTTCCAGAACATAATTAATAAAGGAATTACAACTCTATTCCTAACTGGTTAATTTTTAATTAACCCTTAACTACTCATTCAGTAACGTGTGATAATTGAGAAACGCTTCCAGGAGAACTTAATTAATAAAGGAATTACAACTCTATTCCTAACTGGTTAATTTTTAATTAACCCTTACTACTCGTTCAGTAACGTGTAATAATTGAGAAACGCTTCCAGGAGAACTTAATTAATAAAGGAATTACAACTCTATTCCTAACTGGTTAATTTTTAATTAACCCTAACTACTCATTCAATAACCTTGTAATACAGACTTAATACTGGTACCTATCACAATAAAGACAATAACCTACAGTTTACCTAGGTCCTCTAGGATTAATGGATAAGCTTTATATATATATATATATATATATATATATATATATATATATATATATATATATATATATATATATATATCAGAACGGTGAGCCTACAGTATTACTGCGTCAGATGACCGGCAGCACCGTCTAAATAATATTGGTATAATACAGTATTAAAATATTTAAAGTCACATCAATCACATCAAGGTTATACACAGAGCAGAAAATATATAATTACTAGTCCGGACGGACAGCGATCCCCTGGAGCCTTCCTTTTGTTTCACCTCGATATATCTAAAACCCTAGCTATTTATTCAAAACTCTCAGAGACAGCGAATATCGCCTGGGGGCACAACGCGGTACCTCACCTATCATCTGATATTTCCACCTCTCCCAGAGTCGGTATATTTTCTTAGATGACCAGACATTCTGTCGCCAGTCGCCAAAATCACGGTTGTAAAAACCGCACTCGCGGAGGTATTACGTAACAAGTTGCCCACCTAGGCTAAGTGCATATTGGAACTGCACACGGCCCTCTAAAACAATTAATATCGCCACAGGCGAAAAGAAATTAAGAGCATGTACCGTCACACCAATACAGCATATCTCCACTTTCGGGGCACCTTGTTGGCCGTGAGGTGCGACCCGTGAAGATGGATAGTGGGATCCTGGTGTTTGAGTTGGGGCATATCTGCGGGTATGACATCTGACAATGCATCACTTTGGTTCGGAGTTCATATAGACGGGTGGTCAGGAAGGCCCGGCCTGATCAATCGGTTGGTCATGTTAAGCTCGAGGGCATACAACCCTTTGTTTTGTTGCATTAGCCATGAACAAACATTGTTTGAATGACCATTTGTATTTGTTGCTCTTGGGGTGGTGGCTAGGGTCAATCAGGTGATTTATTGTTTCTTATTGCCTGAGTATATCAACCATGTATCCCTGGCATGATTGTCTGGTGGTTATCCGCAGACTTCAATGTCATGACACACAATAGCCGATGTATTTTTCGTGCTGGGGTGTCGTTAAACATTCATTCATTCATTCATTTATTCATTCATTGTATATAAAATCCAAAGGCACTTTACACGGCTGTCGTATATATAGCCTGATCAATACTCGATTTTGTCGTATGTTTTAGACTCCTCATAAAACAGTTCCAATTTTTAAAAATGAAGTTGCTCACTAGCTGTCACGGGATTCTCTCAATCGTGGTTCAATTAAAATGTTTGGGTTATATAATAGCGAGGTTTGGTATTCCAAATTAACGTAATTGTCATTTATAATCAATATTTAGAGAAATAAGGCCCACTAAATCTGTGACCGAGTGCCTTTAAGTCTTTATCAGTTTCCAACATTAATTTAACCACATTTTGGAAACGCCATAATATTGTGTTTTGCCACCTTGGTGTATCAAAACACAGGAAATTGTATTCGATCGTGTGCATCTGACGAAAGATTGAACAGATGCAAAAAAAGTAAAGTTTGTTTTATTTAACGACACCACTAGAGCACATTGGATTTTTAACTTATCATCGGCTATTGTACGTCAAACATATGGTCATTCTGACATTTTTTTTTTTTAGAGGAAACCCGCTGTCGCCACATAGCCAACTCTTTTACGACAGGCAACAAGGCATCTTTTATTTGCGCTTCTCACAGGCAGGATAGCACAAACCATGGCCTTTGTTGAACCAGTTATGGATCACTGGTCGGTGCAAGTGGTTTTATACCTACCCACTGAGCCTTGCGAAGCACTCACTCGACTGGGAACCCAATACCTACTAGCTTGTACACCGATGGCCTAACCACGACGCCACCGAGGCCGGTTTGAACAGATGCAGTTATTTATAAACAATATTTCATTAATATCAAATAGAGATACCGTGATTACATTCCAGTTTATAGTACATGACATTGGAGCATCCCTTTGTTAGGATGGCGATACGAAAGTGGTTTTTTATCCATTGCCAATAAATATATTTTATTTTGTAGGGTACCCAGCTATGTCGGCATTAAGGGCAATCAAAAGGCAGATGCTGCTGCTAAGTGTGCTTGGAATTTGCCACGTCAAAGTGTCGCTACCCCTACAGTGATTTTAAATATCCTATTAACCAATATATCTTTTCGACTTGGCAAGATAACTGGGACGTTGCGGTCGCGTACAAGCCAATCCTAGGAGAGTGAAGGTCCTCCTACAGGCGATGCAGCAAAAATGAATTAGTGTTGAGCCCGCATCGGCCGTACATATTTGACGCATTCATTTATTTTAAAGAAGGACCCTCCTCCTCGGTGTGAACATTGTCAGTATATACTGACTGTGCGCCCCATTTTGGTGGAGTGTGATCATGTCAAGCCGACGAGAAATATATTTACTAACAGAAATGTTTTGGAATATTTTAAATTACAGCCAGAATTAATCTTAAAGTTTTTAAAACACTTTGATTTCTATACACAGTTTTAAAATATACTTCCTTTGATATTTTTTATTGTATTGCACTTTTCTTCAAGGGACATTCCTGAGTTTGCTACACGTTTTAAGATGCTATCGACTACCATAAACGTTTTAACGATTGTAATTACATATCAAATATATTTTTCTGTATAAAATATTAGTGGCTGTATATTACAGGGACATTCCTGACTTTGTTGCATTGTAAGATGTTTCCGACTAAGAAAATATATTTATTATGTAAGTTTAATCGTAGAAATATTTTATTAGTCGAAAACATCTTACAATGCAGCAAACTCAGGAATGTCCCTTTCACAGCTCTTTTACATTTTACAAAGCAATGCATAACCAGTTGTAATTAGGTCAGGCAGATAGGAAGAAAACGTTTTACCTGAATACAGCAAGTGAAGATGACTGCGACCACAAAGAGTAATCCTGGAAACAGTAAACGAGACATGACAGCCAAAGCACATATGTTTAAACGTTTACGTATATAGATATATATATCTTCGTTTAGTCGATCTATTCCGCCATCGTGAATTGTAGTAGCACAGGTGTTTCGGTATCCGTTTAGAAATAGTATTTTATGATATTATTAACAAATCAAGGTTATGTCCATTTGAAATTTATATTTTAGTGAAATAGTTTTAAACTAGTAATATATCTTCCACTACTTTTTCGAGCTCTGTAACCAGGGTAACACCACAAAACTTGCCAAACTCGCTCTTTTACTTCCTCATTCCGAAAGTTGGGTGTACTCCACTCGTCCCACGTGACCAAGATAACAAAAGCACCCAACCGATCGACGGCGCAGCTTTTGTGTAGGTCATTGCATTGTAAGCTGATCTGTCGTGTCGGAGTGGTGCGACCAGTTGTGTAAAACACTGTCTCACTCAACTAAAAATAACTTCAGCTATTTTACATCCGCAATTCACTGTATAGAAAATACACGGTTAACTGTCGATTAAAAAAAAAAAAGCGCCCCCACCACCACCATCAAACCTTTTTTCTTAGTTTTTACTGTATTAAATTTATAAATCATACATACATAGATACATACATACATACATAGTGCACGCCCCTCCCACCAATATAAAATTATGGCCACGCCAATGCTCGGTAGCGACAGTGCACGATGACTGGTATATCCAAGGCCGTGGTATGTTCTACCTACTCTTGTGCGCAAATACATGTTTCCAATGAATGTTTATGTAAACTAAATGTTATTTGTGGAAACTTTTCACACTATGGTTGTTGATATTTGTCAACAAACAACATGATTGTTCATGGGTCAGCTATAAGCGTGTATGCGTCTGGATGCTAGTACATCTCGCGGGTTAGCCCGAGTACTCTGACGGTAAGAGACATGCGCGTCCCCCTCACTTTTCAACGCCGGGGGACAATCTATATAAATGCCACCCCCACACTTTTTCGTTTAACACACACACGTCCCCCCCCCCCCCCCCCACACACACACACACTTTTAAAGCCGGATTGACGCCCATGGTAAGAGAACTCGACGGATATTTGGACGGTTAACAACGCTCTCTTACCATCGAAGTTTTTGCGACTAGGTTGTATGTGGATACGTTTTGGTTTATTATCAATATCAGATATCTGTTATGCTTACACTGTTGTGAGCGAGTACGCATATGTACAATTACATATGCTATCATTTGTTACAGACATTGGTAAGATTCATACTTCTTTTTTATGCATGCATCTGTAGGTTACAACTAAACGATGCAAACCTAACCTCACTATGATTGTAGTTATCAGCAATTCGCACAAAAACCAGTTCACTTGCGTAGCCAGGATTTTATATTGGGTGGGGGAGGGGTGGAGGGGGGGGGGTTGAGGCAACCCACACTTTGTATATATGTATGTTAAACGCGTTCTCTCACAGATGGTTGACCTAATTATTGACCCAACAAGGTATTATATGACAATATATACATTTGATTTGTACCTAAAAGTACTTTATTAAACCATCTACGTAACCACCATATCACACTTATTATTGATATTTTATAAAAATAATTGAATTATGGGTACGGTCCATAATTCTGAGAAAAATAACGGCTATTTGGAGAGCATTCCCCGAATAACCGCAGTGTCAAACCATTTACCAAGCTTGTGTAACGAGAACGCTTGACCGTCCTCTGCGACGTAGGGTGAATAGAAAAAACACACAATGAAAATAAGTTATTAAAAATAATAAAAACATGTACTGAATGATAATAAGCTTATACATTAATTTGTTTTAGTAACAGAAGCATGTTAAACGTCGACAATCCCGACTAGTTAGGCCTTTGTATCTATTGGTAAATTTATCGTTAGTCGTACGCGAAAAACTCTAAACATCTGGATCACAAACACTTTCATTTTCCACCTTGTCAAATTCATTTTATGCAAAATATGCCATAACAGCTGACTTGGGATAGGAATTGTTACATTTTTAAAGAATAGTCTTAACTAGACGGTGTTTATATACGATGTGACTATATATACGAAGGCCGTGTATATAGCCTCCACTAAGGAGGGCTGGCTATATTCACAGCAATTTTTGTATATAGGCGGTAAATAAGTACATGTATTTGATTGATCCATATTACCGAACCATCTGGAACAGTAGGAATACATACTAAGTACTGTACGAACAGTGCATTTTCTGAACAGGCGAGGGGGTGAGGATTTATATGAATTTAGCGGACCCTTTTGTGTACGTTTTCCATAGATATATGAATAGCGTCATATTGTTCCTACAGTACTAACAAAAAATTAATAATAATAAATAAATAAATAATTAATAATGATGAATAAATAAATAAATAAATAAATAAATAAAATAACGATTACAAATTATCAGCTGCTGAGGTAGATTAACTGAAAGAGAAATTAACTACGGACAGTACACAAACTAACAACAGGGATTGAACTTAATAATTTTTCACTAATTGCAATTTTGAGGCCGCTTACGTAAATTTTGTAAAAAAGGTAATTTTACCGCAAATAAACATGACTAAAACGTTATTTTGCTGTATTTAGTCACATTTCAAATTCTCAAAATTCTAAGGGGTAATAAAACTCAAAATATATATATATATATATATTTTATTATAGGCTACTAGTAAAGCTGAGACCACTCCCGGGTCCTCCTCTAAATTTATGTAACGTTTCTGTAACAACCGACCCCACCTACCCCACCCCACCGCGACGTGATTTTACCATTATAATACATGTAATAATAATAATAATACACAATTATTATTCCTATTATTACTACTAGCCTACTACTACCTTTTTGGGGTGGAGGGGCGGTGTTTTATCTGGTGGAGTTTTGGCTATAAAAATGCAAGATTAACATGCGTGCAAACGGCAGGCTGAACGTGTACCTGCACGTAGAACGGGATTCAACTGGGTTAAGTAATAATTAGCCAACCTTTGGACGACAAAACATGCAACAGTACAGTGTTTTTTTTACGCTATACATTAAAACCGAAACACCACTTTGCGGAGCAGTCAAAATAATTTGCACACGCGCCTAACAATAATAATAATAATAATAATAATAATAATAAATGGTGAGTTCATGTTTATTATTTTATTTCAGCGTATTCGCGGTTATTTTCGTCATGAAATAATATATTTTTTATTATTTGCCATGTATATAGCCGGCCCTCATTTGCCAAGTCTCTATACACGGCGATGGTTTATATAAAATCCAAAAATACATTATACGGTTGTCGTATATATAGCCTCATCACTACGAGTCTGTTTTTCCGTATTTAAAAAAAAAAATTGGTCTCATCACAAGCAAAGTTCCAACTTTTAAAACTGAAGCGTTTCATGGAATTCCCTCGATCGTAGTTCAATTAAAATGTTTTGGATCATACAATAACTAGGTTTGGTATTCCAAAGGAATGTAAGTTTCGTTTATAATGCATATTTAGAGAAACAAGGCCCACTAAATCCGTGATAGAGCTCCTTTAATACAGGTTTTTTGTGGGGGGGTTTTAAAGGTTTCGTGGCCCCATTAGCTACCCACCCCACCCACCACAAGCCACTGTACTAGTTGAGACTCAAATGTGGAAGAAAATAAAGTTTAAAATTTATTGTTCAAATTATGTTTTTCGTCAAGAATAATATTAGTAGAATACTGTCCCAGAAAAGTGGGACTCGGGTTCTTGAAATACAGTTAGCACCGCATGAGAATGGTTATAATTATACATACTGTAATATCTGAACTCGTATATTAGGACAAACATCGTCCGCGTTTTAGCATTGATCTTTTCTTAATGTACACACTTACGTGGGAGTTGTTTCCCTTGGTCGGGAATAATAAAGTATCAAAATTTATCTTGGAAGATACTACACTGGCGACGAAGATGGGATCAAATTATTGTACAGTACAGTACAGTAGTTATACGAACAGTCCCAGTTTTCAATGCGGAATTAATTCTGGACAGTAGGTCAAGAATTATAATTCAATATTGAATTATTAGCATTGAGGGTGAAAAGTTCCCCCAAGCCAGGTCACGTGATGGCGACTTTTGGGCGCATCGGAGAATATGACGGAAACGTAGAGAAATGGTCCCATTATGTGGAACGCCTAGGATTTTTCTTTGAAGCAAACGGAATAACCGATGATTCGAAAAAACGAGCAATATTATTAACCGAGTCCGGTGCTAAAACGTACGGACTTATTCGTAGCCTGATCAGCCCAGAGCTTCCAGCAGAGAAATCGTTGGAGGAACTGTGTGTCATAGTAAAAATGCATTCGTGTCCGACACCGTCAGTAATAGTTGAAAGGTACAAATTTAATACAAGAGACAGAAACAATGGTGCATCTGTTTCAGTATGTGGCAGAGCTCAGAACATTAACAGAAAATTGCAATTATGGCGACCATTTAAATGAAATGTTGAGGGATAGGTTAGTGTGTGGTGTACGTCAAGATGCCATACACAAGAGATTGTTGGCAGATGCAGAACTCACACTGGAAACTGCACTTAAAACAGCATTGGCAATGAAAGCAGCAAATAAGTACGTACTCGATTTGCAAACACCTGACAGTAGCAGTAAGAACAGTGTCAATAAACTTTCAAAAACACGACCTTGGTATAAAAAGAAAGAAGAAAACGTTCGAAAAAGTGAGTATCATTCAAACAAGCCTACAAAACAAACACAGTTTTCAACAGAAACTTAAAAATGTTTCAGATGTGGAGGAAACCATTCACCACATACTTGCAAGTTTAAGAATGCAACATATCACAAATGTGGTCTTAGAGGACATATTAAACCACACTGTAAAGCAAGGGACAAATCACATTATGTTGATGATTATGTTGCGGATGACTGCGATGTTGTTAAGTGTCAGTGATGATGATAGTTGTGAAGAACTGCATACTATTAATATAATGAAACTGCCAAAAGTGAAACCCATTAATATACAAGTACAGATAGATGGAAAAGATACAGTGTTTGAACTGGACACTGGTAGCTCCGTTGCATTGGTGAATATGGATACATACAAACAATTGTATGCAAACAAGTCAGCTGTTCCAAAACTTCAGCAGTGTTTGTTAAAATTAGAAACATATATTGGAGAATAAGTACAAGTTCAAGGTGCAAATAAGGTTACAATTCAGCATAATGGTCAGACAAACGTTTTACCTTTGCTTGTGGTTGGTGAAAAAGGGCCAAATCTTCTTGCAAGAGACTGGTTAAATCAGCTGAAATTGGATTGGGGAACAGTTAACATGATGAATCGTGCAGAAACTGTAGATGTACTTCCAAAGTACAAAGATGTGTTCAATGATGAATTAGGTGAATTAAAAGGCACATCAGCAAAGATCCACATTGATTTAAATGCTAGTCCTCGCTATTTCAAGCCACGATCAATTCTTTTTGCCATGCGAAAGAAAGTTGAGGCTGAATTGGATAGATTGGAATCACTTGGTGTCATTGAGCCGGTAGAGTTCTCAGAGTGGGCTACTCCAATAGTGCCTGTGTTGAAGCCAGACGGCTATGTGAGAATTTGTGGCGATTTTAAAGTTACCACTAACAGAGTAACCAATGCACAGCAATATCCAATTCCGACAATTGATCAGTTGTTCGCAGAAATGTCGGGAGTACAAACATTTTCAAAACTAGATATGAGTCATGCATACTTGCAGATCAAGCTGGATGAAAAAGCAAAAGAATACGTCACGATAAATACACGTAAAAGGCTGTACAGATATACTCGTTTACCTTTTGGAATTTCGTCCGCACCTGCAATATTTTAGAAAACAATGGAGGGAATACTTCGAGGAATTCCACATGTTGTTGTCTACATTGATGACATTCTGGTTACACGTGAGACAGATGAAGAACATAATAAAAATCTGGAAGAGGTGTTGAAACGTTTGGAAAAATCAGGTTTGAGACTCAAACGTGATAAGTGTACTTTCAAAAACATGGGTTGCTTCCAGTGGATAAGAAGCTTACCGCTATGAAAAAAGCTCCAGCACCAAAGAATGTCACAGAATTGAAAGCTTATCTTGGCTTATTAAATTATTACAATAAGTTCATACCGAACACTGTAACTGTCAAGGTTATGCTCCGTCTGTATCGATCTCGTGAGGTCAAAACTTGATTATGGATGCATTGTGTATGGGTCGGCACGCAAGTCTTACTTGCAGATGCTAGATCCTATACACAACCAGGGACTTAGGCTTTGTCTTGGTACATTTAGAACATCTCCTGTAGAGAGCTTGTACGTTGATGCACACGAACCTTGTTTGGGTGCTAGACGTGCAAAGCTTTCTCTGCAGTATGGTACCAAGATTAAATCTTTACCAAAACACCCTACACATGATGCGGTGTTTGACAACAAATATATGAAGTTGGTTGATGCAAGGCCAAATGATATTCGCATTAAGCGTTTTTTTGTCGCTTTCCAACATTGATTTAACAGACACTTTGGAAACTTCATATTTTGTTTTACCACCTTGGTGTCTTACATCACCTAAAATTGTGTTTGGTCTGGCGCATCTGAAGAAAGATCGTATACATGCTGTTGTATATAAACAGTTTTTCATGGAAATTCAAGACAAGTACCGTGATTACATTCCTGTGTATACAGACGGATCACGGGATGGAAATTCGGTGGCTTGTGCTACAGTCTTTCCAACAGACAGTATCATTTCCATGAGACTGCCTGACTCAGCATCGATCTTTAGTGCTGAAGTTTTGGCAGTCATTAAAGCCTTAGAAATCAAGGATTCTAGTGCATCCAGGTTTATTATATTTACAGATTCACTTTCGTGTCTCCAAGCTTCGCGCAATATAAAACTGGACTATCCCTTAATTGGGGTGGTGATACGAAAGTGTGTCTTTTTATCTATTGCCAATAAAGATGTTGGTGCCCAGCCATGTTGGCATCAGGGGTAATGAAAAGGCAGATTCTGCTGCCAAATCTGCTTTGGATTTGCCTCATACCAGGGTTGGTGTTTCTTATACTGATTTTAAACATAATATTAACGAATTTATCTTTTCGACTTAGCAACATGATTGGGACGGTGCGGTTGCGAACAAGCTTCATGATATTAAGCTACTCTTGGGAGAGTGGCAGTCCTCCTATAGACAATGCAGGAAGGATGAGGTAGTCTTGTGTCGTGCCCGCATCGGTCATTCTTACTTGACCCATTCATTTATTTTGAAGAAAGATCCTCCACCTCAGTGTGAGCACTGTCAGTGTACTCTGACGGTACGCCACATTTTGGTGGAGTGTACCCAGCTGAAAGAAACTCGAAAGATATATTTGGATCACGAAATGTGATGGAATCCTTTCGATTCCATCCAGAACTTATTTTACAGTTCCTACGTGATACTGCGTTTTACTGTAAATTTTAATTTCATACATCTGTGATATTTGTATTTTTTGCACAGTTCTTTACACTGTGTTTTAATTGAACTATTGAATTTTTATATTGATGTTGATCAGCAATTTATTTTGCATTTACCATAGTGTGACACCCAATAGCCGATGTATTTTCCGTGCTGGGGTGCCGTTAAACATTCATTCATTAATGTTTAGAGGATACGGACATTTGTTTTCCTGACCTTTTCACCCAATGTTTCAAGATACTGAGCTGAAATTTTGCTTATAGCTTTATAGTGTACCATTACAGATCACGTTTGACGTTTATGACGGTTCGTCTATTTTTGACAGAGATATAACCCTTAAATTTAGAAATTTAGGAGATACGACATGTTTTGTTTTTGCAATGCCTTAGGATACTGTGCTAAAATTATATAGCTTTATCATATACCTTTACAGATCAGGTTTGACTTTCATGACGATTTGGGGAGGGGCGTAGGCCAGTGGTAAAACGCTAGCTTGATGCGCGGTTGGTCTGGGATCGATCTCCTTTGGTAGGCCCGCTGTGCTATTTCTCGCTTCAACCAGTACACCACAACTAGTACATCAAAGGCCGTGGTATGTGCTATCTTGTTTATGGATGGTGAATATAGAATATCCCTTGCTACT
>NC_054702.1:114861535-114899461 GCF_016097555.1 Gigantopelta aegis
TTATATATCTAAAAATAATTGAGGAGTGAAGATTATCTATACAGTAATAAACGGAAAGTGTAGATTATATGTATAATAATGAACGGGGAGCGCAGGTTATGTGTATAATAATGAATGTTGTATACTAGTTATACTAGTATGTATAAACATTCTAGATCGACCGCGCTGGGCTATGTTCAAGATATTCATGAATGTATACGTTATAAATGTAAATTGTATACATGATAGTATCGTTACTTACAGTTATAATATATACTCTGTCAAAAAAGAAACGCATAGGCGAAATATTCATGGAATTATCTCTTTAATACAAAGTGGTATAATTTCGTTATTGATGATCGTATCACAATAACATTTGACATGAATATGTGACAATGTCCTTGCAATGGACTGACGGCAGTGGAGGCGTTTTCGTCATCAAACAGCGTCTCAGAATGTAAAAACTATTATTATGATATGTAGATCTACGCATGGGCATACAAGGTGACACTTAATTGGGGCTGGGTTGGTCTGAAGTAATGATTTATTGGTTATAAAATATGCACCTGTTTAAGACCAAGCTTTGCAATATATCTCTACATGATTCCTGTCATATTCCTGGGAAGTAAGGAAAGCAAGGGTGGGGGAGAAATTTTGGTATCCATCCGATCACCACACTTGAGTTATTATTTTTATTCTGCAAATGTGCAAGGAACGATCCAGGGAAGTATTGGCCTCTTTGGGTCCGCCCCCGATTCAAAAACACAATACCCTCGTCTAGGTTCGCTATTGAGATTTACATCAACCTTTACAAAGTGCACTGCCCATACAAACATAAAAAAACACTCCAAAAATATAATTATGCGAGTGCTTAAAAAAATAGTATAGCCTACGTGTAATGGGGGAGTGCATATTAGTCAGAGGGAGTGAATATTGTACATATAGTATAGACTGGGGAATGTTAGTCCATGAGCCAGACCGAATCTGACTACCAAAAAGGTGACCAGATCCAACAATGATTTTTGGTTAGACTGGTACCTGAGGGGTCCAAAAAACTTTGATGGACTTTTTGGAAGTGTAGCTTAGTGCCCGTATGGTCGCCATCTTTAAAGATGGCCGCCGTTTTGGGACTAAAATATGATACTTCATAAACATGACTGTGGAGCTCTAACCTCATGACCTAAAGACATGGAGTTTGGAGTATTTTGTTCATCTTTAGATTACGCATCTTGTGATGTATAGTGTACCAGTTGTACTATTGTCTGTTCCAAATTTAACAAATAATGTAAAAAATGTGAGGGCTTTTTTCAAATTTTTCTAGTAAAGTTTATCACCATTCAAATTTCCAGCTAGGTCATCTAGATGTATTCATATGCCATCCATAACCACCATTACATGATCTTGTTTGACCATTTTTGTACTCTGGTGACGCGTTTTACTATAGATACCTAATTGTCGTTTTCGGCTCTTTTGGGGTAGGGGTAGTATCAGATCTTTAATAAGATATAAGAAATCATAAAGATGACTTGGGGACATGAAGTTAGGCTAATTTGATATCAAAACACATTTTGTATTCATAAATTTATAATTTTACACCACTTTAACCCTTATAGTTTGTTCATACCTGTTAGTTTTACCCTTTTTGTTGGAATTGTCAAACCAAACAAGAGACTGTAATTATTCCACTTTACCAAATGGCATTGTGCATTATTTATGAATTATCCAGTTTCACTTCTACATGCTTGGTCTGGACAGTTCAGTGAAGCCACCCACAATCATGGACATTTATTACATTTTGTGGAAGGACCTAATGAGAGAGCTATCGTGGGTTTTGGTGACTTTGACATATTTGACTGAATGACCGTGGGCTTGCTGACTGTCCAGTACCAGGCTTATAAAAATAAAACTAGATAATGCTGCCCATAAAGTCTGTTCATCAGGGCTTCGGTCCGATATTCTGCGGTGAGATAGTAGCGAGTAACAGCACCTTTGTTACGGCTAAAGCCTCTTGTGCCCCCAGACGTTTGGGTGTCTCTATTCACTGTCTCCTCCAAGGTTTGGTCAATGGGTATCTTTCAAAATGGATTGGCTTTTCCGAGTTGAACTGAAAATCCACCATTGAGGAAATGTGCATGTAGGTCTGGGCTGGTATCTTCCAATTGTGACATTTGGGCATAGTACACAGGAAGATATCGAGAATAGTTTGTTTTGTCCATAGCAAAACACCAGATACATGCCAGATGAAGGTGCCAATTACCCTCACGGTCAGTACGTATCAAGCCAAGCAGTATCTCGACAATATCCACATAGCTCAGCCAGAATGCCGCGAGTTGACCACCTTCACGCCGCATAATGTCTAGGTACTGTCCAAAGAGATGTAGGAACCTCTGGCAAGAACCATCGGTTAGAGTAGACTGAAGGGTTGCTGCACACATATTTTCACACTATTCGGAAACAAGGTGCAATGTCTCATTCAGATTTTGAAGGTCTCTGACATGGTTTACCTCCAACCAATCTAAAAACCTGGTCCAAGCTATTCTCATCAGAGCTTCATAGGTAAGTTTGTGTAGACGAACTCCCCTGTTATACTTTTGTCCATCTAACACCTTGTCTATGGACCCCTTAGCTATAACTCCAGATACAACAGCAAGATCTCGAAGTCCAGCATCATGATACATTTTTCCTATGACTGACAACAAATTGCAAACTATGTGGAAGTTTCCCATCATTAACTGGATAGTCACGAACCGAAGTTTGTGCTTCCAGATGACCTCGGTTGCTTTTGCTTTACATGGCTTGGTCCATGATGATGGCAATGTTCTCGAGTTGTAAATATCCTGCTGGATAGACAGTGATCGACAGAAAACTTCATGAACGGTGGATAACTCGGTAGGGGGTGCATTTATGGTTGGCAAGTATCCAATCTTATCTGCTGATATGGCGATATTGTCCTGGGTTTTTATATTAAAACCAGTCCATGCGCTGGTAGTTTGATTGGAGATATCATGGAGGCGAGCAAGTATCCAAATAAAATTCTTGTGGTGAGCGCTTGCATTTGCATCCGCCAATGGCATAGACAGGTTTGCTGCTTTTAATGGTGGAGGACCCGAGATGTAAATGGGTAGGACAGGCTCCGATGGCTTTTGTCTTTGTCATGGTTGGTTTCTCCTTCGCTGGTGCACAGGATAAGGACACTGGTTGGACTACGATGTCATTCACGCGATGAGAGGTTCCCGCCCCGCTTAACGTCTCCTCTACTCGGTCGATGTTGTCAAAAGCAAGCACAGTAGGCACACAGGGATGGATTCCCGAAGGGAGAGAATACTCGGAACTAGTGTTTTGAATCTTTTCGATGCAAAGGGCAGTATCTATTTCCTCCAATTTGGTGTAAGAGCAAGAGTGTCCCAGTCTATTCAGCACGGATTAGTTCTACATTACCAGTCAAAGTTTTAACGACCCACGGCAAGAGCATATGCTTGGGTGTCAGAACTTTGGCGTTAGTGACAGCGCTAACAATATCTTGGCCCAATGACCATGCCAGCCTGTTTATGCGGTAAGATGAAATGGTCTGTTCCCCACCAACAACTAGCTTTAAAAACTTATTTAAGCAGTCTGGCAGTTCGAATTTGTCGGTTAAGTCTTGGGGATTAGGAGGCCAGGTTTGTGCAACTTCCTTGATACCTTTACCATCTTGTCATGTTTATGAAGTATCATATTTTAGTCCCAAAACGGCGGCCATCTTTAAAGATGGCCACCATATGGGCACTAAGCTACACTTCCAAAAAGTCCATCACAGTTTTTTGGACCCCTCAGGTACCAGACTAACCAAAAATCACTGTTGGATATGGTCACCTTTTTGGTAGTCAATCTAAAAAATCCAGGGTCTGGCTCATGGACTATGTATAATACATGTGCAATATACACTGGGGAGTGCAAATTATATGTGACACCGGGTCCGGAAGTATAACATTTATTATGGCTGAAAGTAATTTCTGGGATGTAAAGTTCATGAAAATATAAGATGTCATTTTCTAAAGTTGGTGCGAGCAAGATGGTCGCCATTGTAAAAAAAAAAAAAATGGCCGCTAGTCCATCAACAAATATTTATATCTTTAGAACAACAACATTTCGAAATGTGATCTTGGAGTCAATACGTTCATTAAAAATGTTTGCAATACTGTCAGATAGCTGATTGTCAAACCGTTAAAATGACTGACGAAAATTACGGTGATTTTGGTATGAAAATCTAATACTTTTTGTTGAAAGACACGTTTTTATATTAAATATTAAGTTTTGATGGCTGATATGTTTAATAAACATGTTTTGAAAAATACTAAAACAAAATTTAACAGAAAATTGTAAGTATTCGTCTACAATGATAAATCAAGATGAGGTACATAAGTTATACCACTGATGAATCGTTCATTTAGTAAACTGTTATTATACAGCTATTAGCACTCACAAGTTACCAAACTACGATACCAAACCATGAATGAATAAATGAATAATGTACGACTGAATTAATGCTTTGTTGACAAATGCATAGCACGAAAACCCCTGATGGTAATATATACATTGATTACACAGTGCTGTGCATACTACCATCCTCATATCCACATACTAGTT
The DNA here is from genome assembly GCF_016097555.1 of Gigantopelta aegis. NCBI lineage: Eukaryota > Metazoa > Mollusca > Gastropoda > Neomphalida > Peltospiridae > Gigantopelta > Gigantopelta aegis. The sequence goes on from NC_054702.1 coordinate 114,866,141, forward strand.
ATCGTCTGATACACTGTCGGATTCATCTCACTATCATCTTCACATATACCATAACCATTTGGTTCTTTTCTTGCCTAGTGTGCATGGTTGTCCATTGTCAAAGCATGATCACACTGACGCACAGGAAAGGGACTGATACTTTCATATCGGGTTGTAAGCAATTCTTTGTAATATCACACCTGGTTCATTAGCTTGGGTACCACATATCCATAAAACATTGTTCATTTCAAAGCCAAACTTAGCGTCTTTTTCAAACTGACGTTTGGGTGTGTTGACGTCTTGCGGTGTCATCAGCCGGCAGAGGTATTACTGTTGACATGTTGGTTAAAGCTGTCTTCATTTTGGGTAGCTTGTTTGCAAGCACATTTTTCTTACTGGCGATGTCATCCTGAAGCTTGTTCAGCGAAGTGCAATATTATGTATTTTTATTTAGGGACCCAACAAACTTGGTAGCCTCCAAATGTTCTTCCAAAAACAATAATATATCCCTTGTGTTCCTAAGTTTGCAATCAACTGCAACTGGTCAACTTTTTTATCTTTAAATTGGACGTTTTCTGTGTTACAGCCAAATAATGATACGGTATTCATTATTCCTTAGCTGGTAATATATACTGTGCGTTAGTGTAAACCATACAAGAGGAGATATAATATTTTCTTTACTCCAATTATAACATTAGGCAAAGCCTGCAAATGTCTATACAGAGTACATGGTCAAATATCTAGGTATCAGTCTGAACGGCACAAAGATAATGTGCCTCAGTGTTAAACAGAACAAGACAAGTAAATATTATAATAAATGATAGTTGTGGAGTCAATATTTTGAAATCATAAATGAGGCTGACACAAGAATAGTGCTACATACAAAATGTATTTCAGAAAAATTGATGTTCTCCTATTGCTTCTGTATTATTGTTGTAGAGTAAATAAAACACTTAAAAGTACATCTTCTCATATGCAATGAAGGAAGATATGCCAGTCATGAAGGAAGATATGTCAGTCATGAAGGAAGATATGCCAGTCGTACCTGATATGACCAGCTAAAGAGTAAGCATCACTGTATCATGATTTCTGTATACTGCCTAACTGGCTTCAACACTACTCTTTCTAGGGTCACGGGAAACAATAAGTATACTGCATAATTATGAAGAAAGTTGAACAGTTTTAGTCGTTCCCAAATTGGGAAAGCAGGACATATTGTTTTAGCAATAGCCATGACAGCCGACAGATTGCTTGGGCCCTGTTCAGTGACGCTGATTGTCTTCAGTGTGATATTGTCAATAAGGAGAGTGTCTTTGCAATAAAATGCCCACCAGCTGAAGACTCATACTTATTCAAACGTCACAGCGATAAACCACCACGCCCAAGTTTGATTTCGAGAACACGCTTGATGAAACAGACCCTCTTTGCTTTAATTGATCTAAAATTGCTGAATATCCTGGTGTGCACTAGTGATGCCTTTTCATCTACTTCAAAGTGTTCATGTCTTGATACTGGACAACCGTGTAAAGCAGCATGCAAATGTAGGGCAGTGTATCCAATGGATGCACCAGATGATAGTGCTGCATGTGTAGATCCACAAGCTATTGAACCTGAGTACAGTAGTATTTACAACACATTGACTTCGTTTTGTAACCCCTGCGCGTGCTGTAACCTCACCGTGGTGCAGGGGTGTAACATTCTCTTTGAGAATGGCCAATACAGCACAAATTGAAGTTTATAGTAAAATTCGGTGTCCGTAAAATTCTGTGATATTTGTATTTGTATTTTTGGCACAGTTCTTTACACTGTTTTTGTTTAAACATTGAATTTTTATATTGATGTTGATCATCACTTTATTTATTTGCATTATCATAGTTTGACACCCAATAGCCGATGTATTTTTCGTGCTGGGGTGTCGTTAAACATTCATTCATTCATTCATTCGTTTTGTAACCTTCTTCTTCTTCTTTTCGTTCGCTTGACGACTAAACATTGAGTTCAGCTGTGACTATGAACGATACCGTTACTTTTGGTACGATACATCTTCTTCCGGATTGTTGTTGTAGTTGTCCAGGTAGTCCAAAAGTTTAGTTATAATAGCTGTATATGCATGGTATTGTGGTCTATTAGAGTGCGCCTTGCAGCCCAATACCTCTGACGTCAGCACTCGAGGTCTCTGCTAGGATTACCTCATCCTTAGTCCATATCAGTCTACCCATCGACCAATCCAGCGGAGCTAAAACTCCTTCTGACATAGCTCTCTGGGTCACTGAAACGTACAAGCTCCCTCGCCACTTCAAGGAATGGACCTGAAGGGGGTTTTGTGAACTAACCTCACGATGTTGTGTGCTGGAGTTTTGCTAAACATTATATTATTCATTCTTTCATTCTTTCTTTCATGCATACACTCACTGTGTAATTTATTCAGGCCTTAGTGGTTAGGTGTTTGTGGAATGAATGAATTAATGTTTAACGACACCCTAGCACGAAACATGCATCGGCTATTGGGTGTCAAACTATAGTAAATGCAAAATAATATGATGGGCTACTCTTTCCGATTAACAGCAAGGGATCTTTTATTTGCGCTTCCCACAGGCAGGATAGCACAAACCTTGGCCTTTGTTAAACCAGTTATGGATCACTGGTCGGTGCAAGTGGTTTACACCTACCCATTGAGCCTTGCGGAGCACTCACTCGGGGTTTGGAGTCGGTATCTGGATTAAAAATCCCATGCCTCGACTTGGATCCGAACTCAGTACCTACCAGCCTGTAGACCGATGGTTTAACCACGACGCCACCGAGGCCGGTCAACCCTGGCATGAGGCAAATTCAAAGCAGGCTTGGCAGCTGAATCTGTCTTTCCATTACCCCTGATGAAAACATGGCTGGGCACCCAACAAAATACAATAACTTTATTGGCAATGGATAAAACGACACGGGGATGGCCCAGCTTGATACTGTGTAAAACTTGGAGACACAAAAGTGAGTCGGTAAAAATAATACATTTGGATGGAGTCGAATCCTTGATTTCTTCTAAGCCTTTAATGACTGCCCAAACTTCAGCACTAAAGATTGATGTCAAGTCAGGCAGTGTCATAGAAAGTATCGTGTCTGATGGGAAAAACTGTAGTACAAGCCACATGATTCCTATCCCGTGATCCATCTGTATAAACAGGAATATAATCACGGTACCTGTCTTGATTTTCCATGAAAAATTGTTTATATACAACAGCATCTGAACGATTTTTCTTCAGATGCGCAATATCAAACATAATGTTAGGTGGTATAATACACCAAGGTGGTAAAACAAAATATGAATGAGTTTCCAAAGTGTTTGTTAAATCAATGTTGGAAATCGCCAAAAAACCCACTTAATACGAAGACCAAATGTACGAATAGCATTCGGGCTTGTATCAAATAACTTCATCTATTTGTTATCATACACTGCATTATGTGTAGGCCCCTGCGCGTGCTGTAACCTCACCGTGGTGCAGGGGTGTAACATTCTCTTTGAGAATGGCCAATACAGCACAAATTGAAGTTTAGAGTAAAATTCGGTGTCCGTAAAATTCTGTGATATTTGTATTTGTATTTTTGCACAGTTCTTTACACTGTTTTTGTTTAAACCTTGAATTTTTATATTGATGTTGATCATCACTTTATTTATTTGCATTACCATAGTTTGACACCCAATAGCCGATGTATTTTTCGTGTTGGGGTGTCGTTAAACATTCATTCATTCATTATGTGTAGGATGTAATGATTTAATCTTGCTGGCATACTGCAGAGACAGCTTTACACGTCTAGCACCCAAACAAGGTTCGTATGTATCAACTTACAAGCTCTCTACAGGAGATGTTCTAAACGCATCAAAACAAAGCCTAAGTTCCTGGTAATGTATAGGATCTAACATATGCAAGTAAGACTTGCGCTCCGACACATACACAATACATCCAAAATCAAGCTTTGACCTCACAAGAGATCGATACAGACGGAGCAAAACCTTTCGGTCTGCTCCCCATTCCGTATTACCAATAACTTTTTAAAATATTGATAGCTTTAAAACCCTTCTTTTTAACATAGTTAAGATGGGGCACAAAAGAGTGCTTCCTGTCAAATATAACTCTCAGAAATGTGGTCTCCTCCACAATTGGCATCGGATTTTTGTCCAGAACCAACTGTGGATCTAAGTGAGACCTTTTTTTCTGGCAGACATGCATACAAACCGTTGTTGAGGTGTTTGTGGATCCTCATAGTTGTATAATGACAACAACGGGTTCTTACTGGGGAACTATTTGATCAATAGCATGACTTATGTTCGGTGTCTTGATTTATTATTTTATACAATTATTTACAATTTGCAGTTATATTTTATTTTGGTAATTTTCAAAACATGCTAATTAAACTTGTCAACAATCTAAACCTAATATTGGACACAAAAATTTGTTTTTTCTAAGTCATATTACTCATATTTTTAGATTTTCACATCAAAATTACCGCCCTTTCAGCCAGCCATTTTGAATGTTGGTTAACTCAACATCTGACAGTATTACACATACACATATATTTTCAGTGACATCACTGAGCCCATAAATATCAGTTTTGACACCAAGATCACATTTCTAAGTGTTCTTGTTCTTATGATATACAGTTTTGATGATGAACTGGGGGGCCATTTTGGAAACAAAACGGTCGCTATCTTGTTCACACCAACTTTAGAAAATACCATCTTATATTTCCATGAACTCCACACACCATAGATTAATTTCAGCCATTGTGACAAATGTTATACTTCCGGCCCCGGTTACTTAAAAACGAAGGCTCTTTTTTAGCCTCTGCTGCAGGACTAAATTCAATCATAACATTGTTCATCTGTGTTCTGAAACACACATAGGAAAGGTAAGCGAATTCATAATGTGAATTAATTATCTAGTCATATATATCTGAACTGAGATAATACTACAGTTCCAGTTTATAAGTTAGCGTTCCATTGCTAAGGTTTCACTACCACACAATTACTGTTACAGATAATCATAATGGGCCTAATTTACAAAGCATGTTTGTGTCTTAAACGCGTGTAACTATAAACATACATGAGACTAAGAAAAACAGGCTTCGTAAACCCGGCCCAATAAGATTTGGTAACGGTACTAATCGTGTAGCTAGTTTCAAAGATCAGCACGGTTAGTGACTTTAAAATGGCAGCATTCTCAGAAGTTTTTTTTTTTTTTTATATATATATATATTAGTGATGAATGTTATGACATGTAGCAGGCCTTTTAATGATAAATAGCGGGACGCAAATTGCTATGACGTTATCAACTACACTCAAAGTATTGATCTATGACTAAACGTAACAGTAACGGTTGCAAAACCTCTGTATTAAGGTGGCCACCCGTGTTTGAAGTGTATGATTGAGCAGGTTTATAATACTTCGTATGCTGACTTTTTATATCTGTAGATATTTAATTAGCTTTAATTCCGCCATGTAATTATTTTACACATACCTTACTCTGATTTAGAAATTTGTGAAAAACAGGGAGGGAAAACAGGCACAAAACGGCAACCTGTATTCGGCAAAATCTAGACAAGCACGTGCCTTTAGCACTTACTTCAAATAGGGATATAACACTGCTGACCATTCGCTAAAGTTACGAACATAAGCTGAAAAAGACATATAGTAGATTACACCATGTTACATATTGTAAAATAGTTATTGACAAAAAGTAACATGTGGCATGTTGTATGCATGTACTAAACATGGTAATTTATGAAAACATACCGTTTTGTTATGATGCTATGCATAGGTGTACATATATTACACTCTGTTTTTGCGGTAGTGATATAGAATTTGAATTTGTATTGCCTGAAAATACGATACGTTTTTAAGAAGTGTATATTTAGCAATATGGGCACACACTTTTACTACAAAACTAATTTTATTTCATCCTTGTTTAATATACTCTATATACATGTAACGTAAATTACAACTAACTGTGTGAAATTATATGCTACCCTTTTCTACCCAACTCGTACATACCACTTCTATTTGCTTTGAATAGTTTGAAAACGTCCCAGGATTCAACTATCGTGATGTTCTTTCAAATTGATTTTGTTTTGGTACTAAATTAACGATTTACGTTTTGTGGTGGTGGTGGCGACATGCAGTTTATTGGCATTTTGCCATGTAGGACTCTGGTGTTAAAACTGCACAATCAAAAGTACCAAATATCTTGTATATGCATTCGCGCTTCATATAAAGATGTATCGGAAGGTAGAAAGTTATGCTAAATATATCAAACACACCAGTCAGATCAATAGGACATGTAATGTCGTAAATGGCACCAATTTTGTTAAAATTGCAGTATATGTTTTGTTTTGCTTTCTTCTGTTTTTACTGTGTGCGTGTCATAATAGCCATCTTTATATGGGAATTATGCTACAGTTTCCTATTAGACACAATAATTTCCATGAAATTGCCAGATTCAGCATCAATAGTTTTTTACTGTTGAAATTTGGGCATTCGTTAAAGATCTCGAACAGATTAAGTATTCGTGTGCAATCTGATTAAAATTAGCTCCACTGGTTTAGACCAGTAGAGCTAATTTTAATCAGATTGGATTCATGTGCATCCAAATACATTATTTTTACAGACACACTTTTGTGTTTCCATGCTTTAGAGTACATAAAATTGGAGTATCGCTTGGTTGGGATGATGATACGAAAGTGTGTCTTTTTATCCATTGCAAATAAATATGTCATATTGTGTTGGGCTATGTTGGTATTACGGGCAATGAAAAGGCACATGTTGCTGATTTGAATTTGCCACGTGACAGAGTAGGTATCCCGAAAGTGATTTTAAATATCATATTAACCAATACAATTATATTTTCAACTTTGCAAGATGATTGGGACGGTGCGGTCGCGAACAAGCTTCATTCTACCACGCCAGTCCTGGGAGAGTGGCAGTTCTCCTACACGCGATGCAGGAAGGATAAACTAGTCTTGTGCTGTGCACGCATCGGGCATACGTATTTGACTAATTTATTCATTTTAAAGGACCCTCCTCTCCAGTGTGAACATTGCCAGCATGCGTATCATTTTGGTGGAATGTAATAATTTGAAGCCAACAAGAAATCATATATTTGGCAACAGAAATGTTTTGGAATCTATTAAATTCAACCCAGAATTAATTTTAAAGTTTTTAAAACATTTCGACTTCTATACAAAGTTTTAACATATACTTATCTTGATACTTGTATTGTATTATACTTTTCCCCAAAGCTGTTTGCATTATGGTTTTACATAATTATATAAATATGTCCACATACGTACTTTTTCTGACATCCAATACCCGATGTGTATTTTGTGCTGGGGTGTCGTTAAATCTTGGATTTATATGGCAACGCAAAGTCCACGCAAAAATTTGGAAACACGGGTAGTTCAAATCAAATTCCATTACTATTAAGACCCGGTAATAGACCTGAAAATAGTTGTCCTCAGTGATATAGTAATTCAACGTATTGCCAGTTTTGTGTTTTGGCAGTCATCGTGGTCACCATATTGAATATTTTTTAAATCGTCAAGGGTGCCAAGTTTGTAACCCCTAGATTCGCATTCAGTACCCTTCGGAGATGCAAAACCAACAACTAAAACAATTGTGGGTACAAAGTGGCACAATTCTGTGCTCAGCGCCTCGACTATTGGGATTTTCACACCCGAGTTAGACCCCCTCAATTCAAACCGCAACTCCCCTAGAAGGTACGTAACATGATGTTTTATATGTTCCTTCTCAAGTGTGTGTCTTGTGGACAATTGGAACGACAAAAATGTGTTATTATAACGTACAATTAAAAACAAAGAGTTTGAGATATAAAAATAACCTATATTTAAACTCTATATTTGATTTTCCCTTTGTTAATCTGTCTGTACTAGTTGTCCTGTAGGATTTTGTTGGATGTATGAAGTTGTTGTTCTTTTACACTAACCATAAGTGGAATTATTGACAACATCCCTGCCAACTAAATGGAGGTTGTGACTCTTTGAACGACGTAAAGTTAAAGTAATTGGGTGTTATTTCTCTGTATCTAGGCCACGTGTCGAAATAACCAAATTATTAACATCAAATGGCTGTAGTTTAAAATGGTCTGAGGTGTTATTACAAAAATGTAGCTTTTTAAAATTATTTATTTCATGAACTGCCACATTTACAGATAGCACTGTATAGCCATGTGAATGCATGGACATATTACAATAATAATAATCCATATCAAATAAAATACATATACAGTACATACACATTATGGGACATACATTTATATATTTACATAATGTACATACCATACCACGTATTTCCTAACAATAGCTTGTTTCGAATTCTAGGTCTTTTTCGTTTCACGCTAGTATAGATTTACCCCCCCCCCCCCCCCCATGTATTTATTTATTTATTTCATTTGTTTATTTATTTTTGTTTTGTTTGTTTGCTTATTTATTTATTTATCAATTTATTATTATGATGTGTTTTAACCATTATATCTTGTTTCTTCTTCTCCTATATTTCCCAGTCCTTTCCATTATATGCGTCATAGCAATTTGTTTTGTTTTTTTACCAATCTTTAATTTATACAGAAACATTACAAATGCATTTATGTATCAAATTGTTATATATGACTATATAACATTATTATACAACAAATTAGATATATGTACTTGTATATAAAGTATATTACTTAAGAATTGACCGCAATTATTTTTTGGTTCATGCAAGTATGGACCGAAAAAACGATGTGCACACGCGGGAGGGTCATACAAAAGTGTGCACATCGTTTTTTCGGTTCATACTTGCATGAACCAACAAATAATTGCGGTCAATTCTTATAATTAAATTTATATGCATACTTTAACAACACATAACTGAATTTATTTTGTTTGCCTTTAAATACGCCTGTAGTATTGCTTGTGTAAACTTCATTGATACTTATGTCGCGTAAGAATGCGAACGTTCATTCACTATTATTTGAATCAGGTGATGTTTTGTAAATGAAGTCATTTCCTCTAGCTGCTGTGCATTTTTACGGAAGGAATTGTCCTATTCGTGTTCAGTTTATATTTTATGAAAGTGAATGAAGGGAATGTATCTAACATTTATGCTATCTGTGGAACCGTTTAATTTTCACCAACAGCTGTTGAACATCGCTTACAAGTAAGTTACAGGCGTGAAGTTTCCTACATGATTTCTTTGGCCAACGACCGAGTCTCATGTCATGATTAGCGAAGAGGTTTTTTTGTTGTTTTCTTTGGGTTTTTTAATCAATGCGTATAGATCCATATGTCTACTCTGCTATAGCATTTTCCATTAATTTATCGTATACATTTTGTGTAGCTTTCACGTGTGTTTTCTTCAAAATATATAAATATGATTGCCAGAATAATCCGGCTTGTTGCACAAAAGTAGTGCGAGTCAGTGGTGGTGGTGGGGGGGGGGGGAGGGGGTAGTAGGCGTGGCTTAATTTGGGGGGTTCATCGAGATATGAACGAAAAAAGTAAGCACCTCTGGACCAATCAGATTGCCGTAAAGTGTATAGACGCAATGAAAATTTAATTATTTTGATGTAAGGCCATGAATTCAAGGCTCCCCAACCTTGACATGGTCAAAATGGACTGGGGAAAATAAATATTTAAAAAATAAAATAATGTACATACCAAAGACAGGTCAATTCACGAAAAACAACACAAAATCAGAACAAAGGGAGAAGAATGATAAAGAAGAGAACAGAATAGTTTCTATTCAAATGATGGGTGTTTCAAAGGTGTAAAATAAGTATACTAGTACTTGTGTTATTTGATGCAGTACAATTAGTTTTTAAAAAGGGAGAAATAAAGCCTTTAAATGACTAAAGTTGCAAATTACCCTATTTATTTGTGAACTGGTCTTCTTTTCCTGACAATATGAAATTTTCAATATTTCTGTGCCGAGGTGTTGTTATACAAATATTCATTTTGTTTTCATTGTTGGTTATATTATAGAGACTTCAGGCATAATAGAATGAACTGTTCGATGACTGTTATGTTTGGCTGCTTAACTAAAACATTTTAACCATGTCTCAAGTTTTAATATCTAACTACTAAAATCCCGTACTCACAGCAATAAAATGCAAACAAAGAGACATTGCACTTAAATTGCCTTCCTGTCTGGCATCACATTGTTTGACTTCACAATGTTGCTATTTTAACAATATTTGGGTGTGAAATATCACATTTACAGACCGTATACATTTTAACATTATTTATTCAGTAGGGTTATCTTCTCTTTTTCTGCTTTGTTTAGTTTGTTGTTGTTTTGTTTGTGTGGGTAATTTTTTTTTGGGGGGGAGGGTCACCCGACAGACACACACACACACACACACACACACACACACACACACACACACACACGCACATGCACTAGCTTAATGTAGAATAAAGAACAACATAAAGAGGAAATATTCAGATCTTGAGGTGGGATGGAGATCTCGAAGGAGTAACGAAGTGCATTGTATCCTGGAAGAAGTAAATAACGTCTGTAACGTCATGCCGTAACAGCGTTCTGTTTACAATACAAAATATATTTATGTCTACAATATAAACTAGTAAGACTATGCATAAAACTAATTAGTTTTATAATTTTAAACCGAGGCCTGACAATAAATAAAAAAACAAAAACTATTCGATTGAGTCCCTTGCGAATACCATGGCAGAAGGTTGAAAACAGCCAAGTCTAGATTGAAAAGGATCCGTTCAACAATTATTACAAGTACAGATAAATCTATATAATACCCTGTGTCCAAAGTATATGTTTTTAATAACAAAGAATTAATAAAGATTGTGGTGTATATTATAATATACTCTATGAACACAGGCTTGCCAACAGCACAAATCCGCAGTATTGTATTATTGTAATAATGTACCTTTGTTTAAAATGTTTATAAATGATCTTTTTGTGGCGAAATTTGGAATCATGGATTTTCGATGTCCTGGATGCCAATCAGTTATACATGACAAAAAGATAATATTTGATACATAAACATGACAAGAAATACTTAGTGATATACTTTAATATATATGTTTAATGTGTGTGCGTGTGTGCGTGCGTGCGTGTGTGTTTTAAAGTTACTGCAGAAACTTATGAGATGTATGCATTTCGATGTTTATATAGAAGCCATGTATGCATTGCGTACTAATAAGTTATTGATAAACCTTAATATGCATGTGTCTCTATTTGATACACGTATAGCAAGTATATTATACAACCCATCCATCTATGTTTAAATTAATACAGCTAGTATCTACTAATAATGTAAATGAATTATCCAAGTAAGAAACATATTTATACACAATGTTTAAATGAAGAGAATCTGAAGTTGTATAGTCTTAAATTTGTATACGGATTTCTATATAAAATTTTTTATATGCATGTTCATATGTTATCTGTTTTATCAGACCTTCCATTATGCCTTTGAAGTGGTGTGATATATGCATCTGTAATTAATATATGTTTTGTTTATTTTGTTTATTAGAGTGTCACATGTCAAATATTCATACTATATAGAATCACGTATTGTCACCCAGCCTACATAGGCCTATGAGATATCATTCATATAAAATCTAATATGTACATGTACATGTATATAAAGTAAACTACATTACATAATTTAAAAAATAGTCATACGAAAATCGCATATTAACAATTAAAGGATATCTAAGATCTTCGTAAAAAGGGCACAAAAGTAAAAAGTGTGTTTCATCTTCAACACCATGCCGACAAAAGGGACACACTCGATCTAATAATGGGATTGGAGGCCTGTGATATCTCCCTGTTTCTAGACACTGAGGAAGGATACCAGTTCTAAATTTAGATAAAACGTTTCTATGGGGTCTAGGAATCATAAAATGTGTATACCTTTTTGGTAAAAGGTTTTTTTTTTTTAATTGCCTGTAAAATATAAGTTTTTTTACCGTTTAACTGGTTATTAACATTCTATATCTCTTTAAACCAATTATACTCGTCGTTTCTTTGTAACATAACCGTAACTGATCTTAATGCTGTTCTGACCGGCTTGTTCAACTCTCTTTCCAAGATAATACCTATTTTATATGCGACAGGTTGTATACGTTTATATAATGTTCATTAGGCCTATTGTAGTCACTTTATCAGGATCCCACATTAACACAGCTACCAGCAAGGTATATTTACTATCACAATTTGTATTATATACTTAAATACTCGTTAACTTATCATAAGTAGTTTGCGGTGTGGTCGATATTACATCAAGCTTTTCATATTCATTCATATGAACAGCTTGCCCCGAATTAACATAACCCCCCTCTTCACGTGACCTTGGTGAATTAACATAACCACTGTCTAGAGACACGTCCGTTGTGTGTACGGGGTGCATCTGTCCGTCCCCATGACTTCGTACAGTGCGTCACCTCGGTTGATTGCCGGTTGTCCGTTGTTTTTCCCGTCATAATCAGCAGATCTTGACTTCGATCTCTGCCGTCGGACATACCTATAATAACAGACAGTTCAATTTTATTGTTTAAAATTCAAATAGATTTGTGTTGGGGGTTTTTTGTCGTTGTTTTGGAGATGTGTTCAGAGAGGTCTACGATTTGATAATTGGTCACTGTCAAAATAAATGTTTTCCTTGATGTATTCATTATATTTCCAAAAATGTATGTCACAATTGTAAGTATAACAATAGCCTTTCTAGAACTACACTTACACAAATATAATATACTTGTTCTTACACACTGTTCAGTGATGTTACACTTGATTCTTTTTATTGTCACATTTTCAATGTGAGCTAAAAATAATGGGTTAAATTCACTAAGTAATTTTTTCTTTTTAAACGCAGGTGTTTAAGCATTCTAAAACAGTCAAAAAACCGAGGTCTTGTAAATTCGGCCCAATTAATTTCTTCACTTAATTTTATTATCGCAAACTGAGAGAGGCGATTGAATTCAAGCCACTGCTAACTTGTAGTGTTCTAGCCGTCTGTGTCATTGTACATTATATACATCTAGGAGTAGATTGGGGCGAGGTCTAGGAGGTTGGACTCTGTAGTTGTCATCAAGCATGTTTTGGATGGCTTTGCAATCAACAATGTGAATGAATTTTAACGTTTTGTTAAATATCATAATATCTATGATGTTAATAAAATATCTAAATCCGCAATCAGTTAGTAACATGCGGTTTCTATCTCACTAGCGTGGTCATTTCAAATGCCATATGAAACTATTTTATTTTAGGTTTGCAAAACGTATGGATATAAAAAAACTGGAGTTTTACATTTGTGAAGCGATTTTTCAGTCTCATATTGAATTATTTCGAGGAATTCGCCTAAATTAATTTTGACAAAAAAACACGTTAATGGGGCAGGTATACACGTTTGCAAACTTTTACTAAAATATTTGCACTTACTTTCTTTATAAATCCATAAAATAAAATAATATTAATTTACTAAAGGATAGGTATTATTTTCGCGATTTTTTTTCAACATTTTGCGGTATTTTAAAGCAGTTTATGTTTAAAACTGCGTTTAACAAATCGATAGTCCAATGTCATCTTCTCTGCTTTATGAATTTTATTGTCTCAAAAGGTATTTTCTAAACAAAAATGGTGTTTCTTCAGATTGTGATACATTATTCTGATGGACCTGTCTGTGCCATATTTAAGAACACAGACAAGAAGATCAAGCGACAATACACATGATTGAATTGATTGCTGCGAGCGATCAGTGACTAGACCTTACTTGGAGTGATGGGTACACAAAAATAATATTAAAATAATAACAAAAAATATCTTTTTCATCTGAAGTAATATACTAACAAAACCTTGACACAGAAAACTAAGCACAGCAGACGCGTTCTCGGAATTTTGTCATCGTGGAAAATCCCGGTTGCTCATAACAGCGTACATATATATATATATATATCGTCCGATTTACATTGAAAATTAACCAATAGAACAAATCTATATGCCAGTTGTATTAGAATTAAACTTACAAGAAAAATATCACACTAAGAATAACAAGGACAATGGTAACAATTGCCGCCCCAAAACAGACACGGCGATCGTAGACGTCTTGTAGTCTGGTGGACCCGAGCTGTCTCTAGTGTCTGCAAAACGGAATAGTTAAACATTAATAATATGCTGAAACACTTTAAAAACGCAACACTCATTGTACCAAACATTTCATAGTTCATATACAATAGATTATTGCGAATTAAATCATTATTGCGAATTAAAATTGACCACAGATTAATGTTTATGACTGCAGGACGAGATGTTTTTTTGTTTTTTGCATGTTTCCAGTCGTGTGCAGGGGGGGGGGGGGGGTGGGGGGGAGGTGGGTGGATACAGACTAGAACACCAACCCCCCTGCCCAATTTCCTGCTTCGGCAATGTGTACAGAATCATACATCGCATAACGCCTTGATAACTGGTTATTAACATTCTATATCTCTTTAAAACCAATTATACTCGTCGTTTCTTTGTAATACATAACCGTAACTGATCTTAATGCCTGTTCTGACCGCTCTTGTTCAACTCTCTTTCCAAGATAATACCTATTTTATATGCGACAGGTTGTATACGTTTATATAATGTTCATTAGGCCTATTGTAGTCACTTTATCAGGATCCCATATTAACACAGCTACCAGCAAGGTATATTTACTATCACAATTTGTATTATATACTTAAATACTCGTTAACTTATCATAAGTAGTTTGCGGTGTGGTCGATATTACATCAAGCTTTTCATATTCATTCATATGAACAGCTTGCCCCGAATTAACATAACCCCCCTCTTCACGTGACCTTGGTGAATTAACATAACCACTGTCTAGAGACACGTCCGTTGTGTGTACGGTGTGCATCTGTCCGTCCATGACTTCGTACAGTGCGTCACCTCGGTTTGATTGCCGGTTGTCCGTTGTTTTCCCGTCATAATCAGCAGATCTTGACTTCGATCTCTGCCGTCTGACATACCTATAATAACAGACAGTTCAATTTTATTGGTTAAAATTTCAATAGATGTTTGTTGTTGGGTTTTTGTCGTTGTTTTGGAGATGTGTTCAGAGAGGTCTACGATTTGATAATTGGTCACTGTCAAAATAAATGTTTTCCTTGATGTATTCATTATATTTCCAAAAATGTATGTCACAATTGTAAGTATAACAATAGCCTTTCTAGAACTACACTTACACAAATATAATATACTTGTTCTTACACTGTTCAGTGATGTTACACTTGATTCTTTTTATTGTCACATTTTCAATGTGAGCTAAAAATAATGGGTTAAATTCACTAAGTAATTTTTTCTTTTAAACGCAGGTGTTTAAGCATTCTAAAACAGTCAAAACGAGGTCTTGTAAATTCGGCCCAATTAATTTCTTCACTTAATTTTATTATCGCAAACTGAGAGAGGCGATTGAATTCAAGCCACTGCTAACTTGTAGTGTTCTAGCCGTCTGTGTCATTGTACATTATATACATCTAGGAGTAGATTGGGGCGAGGTCTAGGAGGTTGGACTCTGTAGTTGTCATCAAGCATGTTTTGGATGGCTTTGCAATCAACAATGTGAATGAATTTTAACGTTTTGTTAAATATCATAATATCTATGATGTTAATAAAATATCTAAATCCGCAATCAGTTAGTAACATGCGGTTTCTATCTCACTAGCGTGGTCATTTCAAATGCTATATGAAACTATTTTATTTTAGGTTTGCAAAACGTATGGATATAACTGGAGTTTACATTTGTGAAGCGATTTTTCAGTCTCATATTGAATTATTTCGAGGAATTCGCCTAAATTAATTTTGGACAAAAAACACGTTAATGGGGCAGGTATACACGTTTGCAACTTTTACTAAAATATTTGCACTTACTTTCTTTATAAATCCATAAAATAAAATAATATTAATTTACTAAAGGATAGGTATTATTTTCGCGATTTTTTTCAACATTTTGCGGTATTTTAAAGCAGTTTATGTTTAAAACTGCGTTTAACAAATCGATAGTCAATTTCATCTTCTCTGCTTTATGAATTTTATTGTCTCAAAAGGTATTTTCTAAACAAAAATGGTGTTCTTCAGATTGTGATACAATTATTTCTGATGGACCTGTCTGTGCCATATTTAAGAACACAGACAAGAAGATCAAGCGACAATACACATGATTGAATTGATTGCTGCGAGCGATCAGTGACTAGACCTTACTTGGAGTGATGGGTACACAAAATAATATTAAAATAATAACAAAAATATCTTTTTCATCTGAAGTAATATACTAACAAAACCTTGACACAGAAAACTAAGCACAGCAGACGCGTTCTCGGAATTTTGTCATCGTGGAAAATCCCGGTTGCTCATAACAGCGTACATATATATATATATATATCGTCCGATTTACATTGAAAATTAACCAATAGAACAAATCTTATATGCCAGTTGTATTAGAATTAAACTTACAAGAAAAATATCACACTAAGAATAACAAGGACAATGGTAACAATTGCCGCCAAAACAGACACGGCGATCGTAGACGTCTTGTAGTCTGGTGGACCCGAGCTGTCTCTAGTGTCTGCAAAACGGAATTAAAACATTAATAATATGCTGAAACACTTTAAAAACGCAACACTCATTGTACCAAACATTTCATAGTTCATATAACATAGATATTTAAATCAATTGCGAATTAAAATTGACCACAGATTAATGTTTATGACTGCAGACGAGATGTTTTTTTGTTTTTTGCATTGTTTCCAGTCGTGTGCAGGGGGGTGGGGGGGGTGGGGGGGGATGGGGTGGATACAGACTAGAACACCAACCCCCTGCCCAATTTCCTGCTTCGGCAATGTGTACAGAATCATACATCGCATAACGCCTTGATGTATGCACTGTCATTCGTGGATTAGAATTGGGTGTAGATATCACATCTCATTTCATCTTAAAAATAGTATGAGTAAGATCCAGAGAAAGGGAAGGCTAATACATGATGTAGATGCTTTGCGTCTGTGCGTTGCATGAATGACAAAACTACAGGTGTCAAGATATTTCGGATGAACGTAACGTGATGTTTATAAGTAGTACTAAACCAACTTCCGGCTGGGTTATAGATTGAGGTGGTGCACCCACCTTTTGATAGAGCAGTTAATACCACAGGTCTTGTCATTGCTGATAAATGTGGGTGTGCGTTGTAAAAAATGACTTTCATCTGTACAAAAACATTTATGCAATTTTATTTCATCTAGTACCACTGTTAGTCCATGAGCCAGGACCCAAAATTTGGCCAATTGGTACCACCTGGGGGGACGAATGCTCATAGTGATTTTTGTCAAGGACTACATCCCTAGGAATGGAAAATGTATAATAGCATTAGACTCACAGCTTTCTGTGTGTATCCACTCGTTTTGTGACCCTAACCCCATTTCCACGACAGTTATATTTTTTAATATAGAATTGCTTAAAGGTGACCATTTTAAAAGCATTGTAAAATATTTGTTAGGGCATTTAGGAATGCAAAACTTGGGAGGACTGGGAGGTAATAGATTGGTGAATTCCGATATGTTACCAATATTGAAATCCTTCGAGGATTAGGGGCTCATATAACACTGTTTGTGTAACGTTATAAAATATAATTAACAGTTTTATTTTTCAGTAGAAATTTAAATAAAGTTTAGGCTCAGCACCTTATATATTCTTTTTGAAGGATTATATTGCAGCAGAAGCTTGTTTTCACATCTAGTAAAAATTTGCATCCTATATATAAAGTTTTTTTCGAAGTATTTTTGTGTAACAACCCTTTTGGTAACCCTTTTCCTCAAAAGCAGTATTTCAAAGGAATTATTAACAGGATAACTAAATAAAAACATCATATAATATTTATAAAAATATATATGGCAAATCTAAAGGTAGACAAAGTTGATGGGATATAAATCTGATAAATAGAAGCAATAGTAACATCATTTAAAGGTTAGGGTCTCATATAACACTTTTTGTTTGATTATTAGTTAATGCAATTTTCGCCATTTTACAACAGCAATTCCAGTTGAAGTTTAGGTATATATTTTTTCAGGGCTAATGTACCTGAATGTTTGTTGGACTCCCACAAATTATTTAGATCATCCATATATAAAACTTTTGTTGATGAAGTTATTAACATGAGCATAGCTTTTCTTAACTATTTGTTAATACAAATTTTATTATTTTCTAATATAAACCCATTAAAGGTTCCTGTCAAATTAAAATGTACTTTGATCACATATTTATTGTTATATGCAGGTGATAATAAATATTATTGTTTAAAATCATATTGCTGTACAAGACTAAGTCGAAACAATAAGTCAGTTGGAAATGCATACTTAGCCTTGATAGATTAAAAATACATTGATAAAGATGGATGCATATTTTGCAGATATCAAATTTCTGTGCTACATTCCCATCACTGTCTTCAACCTGGTTGTCAAAATCTTCAATTATGAACATTATACCAGTCTATATAGATGCTATATACTATAGTAGTCTTCTTCTGTTTCTATTTTCCAGCCTGTATCACGGCACTTGGTGTCACTGGGTCATACTCTACATTACAATCTGGTTGATTGAATGTTGTGTAAATACTATGTTTTATCAAACAATCCCTACATAGTTACACTTGGTGTATTTCGAGGTTGACTGCATGTTGTGTATGTTTTATCAAACAATCCCTGCATAGTTACACTTTCGATTCTGCCCTTCTTTGCACAGAACAAAAACATATCCTGGCAGGCTCTAATCTAGAATTGAAACAGTAGGACAAGTGAATTTCTCCCTTTCAAGAAGAAAGGGAAGAAGTGTGATACAGATAAGCGAAGTGAACATTTATTGGTAAATTTTGTAATGTTTCGGAAGGATTCAAATTAGACACACTGTTCTGATTCCTAAGTACACTGGCAGTGTAACCCGCAGTGTATACAACTCTACAAACATTTTTGATAGTCAATACAGATTCAACGATACTTGCACCAGTTTCAGGACCACATTTGTGAGAGCAATGGAATTCCAGTGATCTCTTGGAATGCCAAGCACAAAATATAGTCGACAAAGAGAAAAAACCCAGACGAATGATGAAACGGTTATTAGAGGGAAACACATGCAGAGTTGGTAGCAGTTGCAAGATAAATAACATGACTACTATAGTTAATACTACACCCCTTTGTTTCAAAGTGGCCACTACATTTTGAAATTATTATTTCATATTAGCGTGACAGAATCACGCTGCCGAATTAGACATGGATTTCGGGGATGTCCTTTGATTAAAACAAAATCTACTTATAGTTTCCTTCTTTGTGCAGCAATGCAATACATAATCAAATGTTTTAATAGTTATGAGATAACAATTCGACACGATTTCCTCACAATTATTTTGTATTGTTTACATATATATATCAAGTGGTTGGGATTGAATCACATGCTTTACGTATAAATATAATAAACAGTTAAATATTAAAATTTGCTTTGTTTATCGACACCACTAGAGCACATTGATTTGTTAATCATTGGCTACTGGATGTCAAACATTTGGAAATTTTGACATATAGTCTTGGATTTGTCTAATAGAAGCAACGGGTGTTTTATATGCACCATCCCATACTGGAGAGCATATGCCACGTTCTTTTAGATACCAGTCGTGGTGCACTGGCTGGAAAGAGAAATAGCCCAATAGGCCCACCGACTGAGATCGATCCCAGACCGATCGCGCATCAGATGAACGCTGTACCAGTGGGCCTACAATAAAAATAATAAACGGTGCAGTTTACCACAAATACATGTACGTCTATACAAATGAATAAACACTTGTAACTTTAATACAACTAAACTGAAAATAATATATTTCAGAACTAAAATACGGGGTATCCTTTTAATAACACACCAGTGTCACGAAAAATGCAAAAACATAAGTAGTCAATGTTAAATATTTAATCAATTATTACCGATGAACACTGCTAACCGAAAACATAATTCATGTAAGTACTTTTAAAACAGTTTCAAGTTATACAAACAAATCCCTGTCTGGTTTGCGTGAAATTAAGAGAAAGAAAAACATGAGTCAGGTTTTAATATTGCAATAAACTATTACTGACTCGATTTAACAAAAAAGCCCCTTCCTCATCTGTCAAACTAAATATATTTAAAAAATACCTTGTTTGGTTTTCACGGAAACCAGCGTATGGATGTCACTCTATCGGGAGTAAGCTGTGTCACGTACACATACCTGGTTTACACACAAGCGGGTTTCCACTCCAGAAGTATCCCTGGTTACAAAGACATCGTTTAGGGTCTGTAGAACTGCAGGAGGCAATGTTGTCAGAGCACGTGTCTCCAGATCTGCAAGTCATATTATTGTCAATCTCTACAACGAAAATATGAAAGGTGTTTCTGGTATCACTATAGAAAACGCAAACTTCAAATTGATAACAATTTTAAATGTATCAACCCAGGGTTTTGTGGTGTAATATGTGATCCTGCTAATATAAACTTTGTATTTTCTACTCAAAAGAATTTAAGGGTCAAAAATGTATAACCAAATAAGTTTCAGAGTGTATTAGATTGATGATGTAAACTACACGAATGTTTTTATTTATTGTTCCATATTTACAAAAAAAAACACAAATAAACGTCACTGTATACACGAAAGTCACATGACATGCTGTCAAAGTTGAAGGTTGTCAAAAATGGATTTTACACATTAGAACATTCGTTTAATAGTGTGTGAATCCACCCCTGGCGCGAATACACTCGACACATCGTTGCCTCATGCTGTTGATCAGACGTCTGAAGAACTCTTGGGGAATGGCCTGCCACTCTGCCATAAGAAGTTGACCCAGATCATGAAGGTTGGCCGGAGGGGCATGGTTATCCCGAACTCTCCTGCCTAATTCGTCCCAGGCGTGCTCTATTGGGGCCAAGTCAGGAGAATATGCTGGCCAATCCATCCTGGCGATACCTTGTTGTCTGAAAAAGTCCGTTACCACCCTGGCGCGGTGGGGTCTGGCATTGTCATCCTGCAGAACTGCCCCGCCGCCAATCTGCTGAAGGCCTGGGAGAACCAACGGCCGGATAATCTCATTCAGATAGCGGATTCCATTCAGATTGCCATCCACCACATAGAGGGGGGTCCTGTGGTGGATAGAGATGCCGCCCCACACCATGACGCTGCCACCACCGAACCGGTGACGTTGTCTAACGTTAACGTCAGCGAAGCGCTCTCCAGGAGTCTGTAGACACGAACCCGACCGTCGTTGAACTGGAGACTAAACCTGGACTCATCAGTGAACATCACTCGACCCCACTGGACACGTTGCCACCGCAGATGAAGCGTGCACCAGTGACGTCTGGCCGTTCTGTGGCGTGGTAGGAGTGGTGGTCGAACAGCCTGGCGACGGCAGCGTAGATTATTGGCTCTCACACGATTGCGTATGGTTTGATCAGACACTCGAGTTCCAGTCGCAGTCCGCAGATTGTCATGTAATCGGCGTGCAGTGGTTGTGCGTTGACGTAGAGCCATATTGGTGATGTAGCGGTCCTCTCTATTTGTAGTGCTTCGGGGTCTTCCCGAACGTGGACGATTTCGAACAGAATTCGTTGCTTGGTTTCGTTGCTTGGTACCGTTGCCACAGTCGGCCAACGACACTCTGACTGACACCAAGTCTCAGAGCAACATTTCTTTGCGTATTGCCATCCTGAAGCCAAGCAATAGCCCTTCCTCGATCTTCGATAGTCAGTTGAAGTCGTACCATTGTCGAATTTGGAGTGTGCACCGTATACGAACGCAAGCTCCAATTATACGGAAATTCAGCATTGGGAACATGGAATACACGTGCAAAGCGTGCAAATGAAGCGCTTTGTGAAAAAGCAAGTTATGGGCACTTAGCAGACCTTTCGCTTTCGCCCTAATTTACGTGCAAATGTAAGCATGTTTTCGCCATTAGAACTAGTCGACAGTGTCAATGACAGTGGATTTTAATTCATTTATGGGTTGCTTAGACCCACTTTCGTCAAAATGGAACAATACCATGCGTGACATTATGGTCTAGCTAATATAATTGACATTCAGAAAATAATGTCGAAAATATCGTCTGACCCTTAAATTCTTTTGAGTAGTATATTTTAAATATTATATTTACTGGGTCGACGTTTCTGCTTGTGGATTATTAGTCTCCGAGTCATCATCAGACCGTGGCAATTAAGAATTGCTTCATATTAATACTAACTGTTACAGTAGTTTCGAACGGAGTGTTTGACTGCACTCATTCTTAACTTCGGTTAATTGGGCTTCCATTGTTGTGGACGACCCGGTGGCCTGGCAGTTAAGTTCACGTGCTGTGAAATATGCGAATCAGTAGATTCGAATCCTGCACATTTACACTTTGTGCTTTTAAAAATGCATATGCCTACAATTTACAAGAAACAGTATTTGAGTTATGATATACTCTCATTAGCTAGTTTGTATTTGTTTATTAATTTCTGTAAAGTGTATAATAATTTCAACACTGTTTTAATAACCTGATCTCGAGATAATGTATATACTACAATATGATTATAAAAGCATAGAAAACGGTGGGCCTAAATAACAAACTCAATCACAATCAGGAGAAATATTAATGATATTGTGATAATTGAACCTGTTAGGTTTTTCAGGGGTTTTTTCAAACACATTACGACAATACCTGTAGGTTATTCCAGAGTTGATTCGTCATATGAAGTGTTCCTTATTTATTGTTAGAATGTTTACAACCCATATAAAGTCATATTACGAACTATACTTACTAATGGTCGAGAATGGCAGTATTTCAGTGCTGGTACTACTTGTCTCTTTCCCGTCTTGTTGAAGTTTTGTCACAATTCTAGCAGAATATGACTGCCCAGCAGTCAGTCGGTTGACTGTCAGCGATGTACCAGATGTAGAATTTGACCGACCACCAGGGTTGACGGTTACCTCGTATATGATGCTAGAACCTGGGGCTTGAGAAACGTATTGTGACACACTCCATGCAAACTCAGCACTCCATGATAACACTTTGTTGACATTAAAAGAACTTGGAAGCAACTCGTCCACTGAAAGCAAAACCATCCAACATCCTAAATATGTACACAATCATGAAAGGCTGGATGTCTGAATACCTAGGCACCAATGCACATGTACACGTCGGTAACAGGGCATTCCCCGGTCATTCCCCACTGGTCTTTTCCCCCTGGTATCCCCCAGTCATTCCCCCCCCCCCCCCGTCATTAGTGAAAAATTCCTAACCCTATTATAGATAATAGGAAATATTTTATGTGAAACACATTCAAACCAAACACATAAACAAATTCAAAATCAAGTCGTATGAAGTCTACATTTGCAGATTGTGGGTAATTCCATGTAAGTATTCCAATACTGGTCGGTTGTTGTACTCTCTAACAATATTCCTCAGTCTGTTGGTGACGTCTCTGTATTTGCGACGTTGCGGTAGGGGATCTTCTCCGGCCAGTGCTTGGGTCATGGTAACTTTGCTTAAAGATTGTTCTTTCTTCAAGACCGCCCAGAACACCCATATGTTTGGATGACATACACCAACATTTGCTGACATCCTGCATCACAGTGCATAAATATATATAAAAATATAGCCCTCTAGAACATAATATTTCTAATGTCAGTCTCTGGGGGAATTTACTGGCGAGGGGGGATAGTTATATTATTATTTCAACATTCAAAAAAAGTATATATAAAAATATATGTTTCCACTGAAACCACCTTAATTTTTTTTTAATTACATAAAAATATTTAAAATATTCGACGTTTCGTTAGTCTAAAAACCAACATCCTCAGGTGAATAAACAAACAAAGTGCTGGGCATATAACCAGTAAGGTATAAAATAGAGAATGCCAGCTTGGAAGTTAAAAACACAATGAATGAATGAATGAATGAATGTTTAACGACACCCCAGCACGAAAAATACATCGGCTATTGGGTGTCAAACTATGGTAATGGGAAAAACAAAGAGATGATCAACATCAATATAAAAATTCAACAGTTAAATAAAAACGCAGTGTAAAGGACCGTGCAAAAATACAAATATCACAGATAGAGATAATTAAAATTTAGAATAAAATTCAGTATCACATAAAAATTGTAAAACAATTTCTGGATGGAATCGAAATGATTCCATCACATTTGTTTGACCAAATAAATATTTTCGAATTACTGACAAATGCTTACACTCCACCAAAATGTGGCGCACAGTCAGAGTACACTGACAGTACTCACACTGAGGTGGAGGATCTTTCTTTAAGATAAATGAATGGTCAAATAAGTATGACCGATGCGAGCACGACACAAGACTATTTCATCCTTCCTACCCTGTCTATAGGAGGACTGCCACGCTTCCAAGACTGGTTTGATAGAATGAAGCTTGTTCGCAACCGGACCGTCCCAATCATGTTGCCAAGTTGAAAAGATAAATTTGATAATACTATAGTTAAAATCAGTATAAGGTATGAGGCAAATCCAAAGCAGACTTGGAGGCAGAATCTGCCTTTTCATTACCCCTGATACCAACATGGCTGGGCACCCAACAAAATACAACATCTTTATTGGCAATGGATAAAAAGACACACTTTCGTATCACCATCCCAATTAAGGGATGGTCCAGCTTCATATTGCACAAAGCTTGGAGACACGAAAGTGAGTCAGTAAAAATAATAAATTTCGATGCTATTGAATCTTTCTTCTAAGGCTTTAATGACTTCCCAGACTTCAGCACTAAAAATCGATGCTGAGTCAGGCAGTCTCATGGAAAGTATTGTGTCTGATGGAAAAACTGCAGCACAAGCCACAGAATTTTCATCCCGTGATCCATTGGTATACACAGAAATGTAATCACGGTACTTGTTTTGAATTTCCATGAAAAACTCTTTATACACAACAGCATCTGTACGATCTTTCTTCAGATGCGCCAGATCAAACACAATTTTAGGTGGTGTAATACACCATGGTGGTAAAACAAAATATGAAGGAGTTTCCAAAGTGTCTCATAAATCAATGTTGGAAAGCGATAGAAAACGCTTAATGCGAAGACCAAATGTACGAATAGCATTTGGCCTGGTATCAAACAACTTCATATATTTGTTATCAAACACCGCATCGTGTGTAGGATGTTGTGGTAAAGAGTTAATCTTGGTAGCATACTGCAGAGAAAGCTTTGCACGTCTAGCACCCAAACTAGGTTCGTGTGCATCAACGTACAAGCTCTCCACAGGAGATGTTCTAAATGCACCAAGACATAGCCTAAGTCCCTGGTTGTGTATAGGATCTAGCATCTGCAAGTAAGACTTGCGTGCCGACCCATACACAATGTATCCATAATCTAGTTTAGACCTCATAAGAGATCGATACAGACGGAATATAACCTTTCGGTCTGCTCCCCATTCTGTATTACCAATAACTTTTGAAATATTAAGAGCTTTCAAGCCCTTCTTTTTAACATATTTAAGATGGGGCACAAAAGATAGCTTCCTGTCAAATATAACCCCAAGAAATTTAGTCTCCTCCACAACCGGAATTGGATTTTTGTCCAAAAACAACTGTGGATCTAAGTGGAGACCTCTTTTCTGGCAGATATGCATACAAACAGTTTTTGCCTTTGAGAATCTAAAGCCACTGTCAGTTGCCCATTAATGAAGTTTATTCAAACAAAGCTGCAACTTACGTTCAATGATACTCATATTGGACGATCTATAGCAAATCTGAAAATCATCGACATATAACGAGCAATCCACACCAGGCGTTAAACATTGGGTGATGCTGTTAATTTTCACAGAAAATAAAGTTACAGACAGGATATTACCTTGAGGTACACCCATCTCCTGTGGATGAATGTTGGACAAAGTCGATCCTACCCGGACTTTAAAAGATCTATCTGTTAAAAATTTAGATATAAAAACAGGAAGTCGACCTCTTAGGCCCATGCCATGGAGGTCGTTTAAAATCCCATACTTCCACGTGGTATCGTAAGCGTTCTCCAAATCACAAAACACTGAAACCAAGTGCTGATTATGGATGAAAGCCTCCCTACAAAACGTTTCAAATCTGACAAGATGATCAACCGTGCTACGTCTAGATCTGAACCCACATTGCACGTTAGTGAGCAATTTGTGAGATTCAAGATACCAGACAAGTCTACGATTGATCATGCGTTTCATGGATTTACAAATGCAACGTGTCAAAGCGATAGGGCGATAACTAGTAGGATTAGTTGGATCCTTACCAGGCTTGGGAATAGGAATAATAATTGCTTTCTTCCAATCAGAAGGAAAGTCTCCAGAAATCCAGATGTTATTAAAAATATTCAAAAGAACCATCAAAGATGATTCAGGTAAATCCTTTAATAACTGATAATGAATTTCATCTGGCCCTACTGAAGTATCATGTGCTCTACGAAGAGCATCCTGCAATTCCTCCATAGAGAAACGCCTGTTGTACACTTCAGCATTTTCAGATGAAAAATTAATGGACTGCTTTTCAGCTTTAGTTCGAACAGATGTAAAAGCATCAGTACTGAAAGCAGAAGATGAATTTTGAGAAAAGTTGTCTGCCAAGGCATTGGCAATGTCTCGATGAGACGTGACATCCGTATTATTGACAGACAAATGATGAACTGTATTATTGGATTCTTTACCTTTGATTTTATGGATTCTATTCCAGACAGATTTTACTGATGTTTGTGAATTCAACTTGGAGACAAAAGTTCTCTAAGATGTTTTCTTACTCTGTCTAATCTCTCTGCGAGCCTTAGCCCTAGCAAGACGAAATGCATCAAGGTTGTCTGCTGTAGGTTCACGTTTCAACCGCTCAAGCAACCTGTTTCGCTCTTTGAATGCATCTTTGCACGTATCATTAAACCATGGTTTATTGAAACGCTTTGGCACTGCCGAAGTCTTAGGAATAGTTTCATCTGCAATGTCCTTCAAGATGGAAGTGAACAAAGACATGGGATCATCAGCATTCATAATGGAAAATTGTTGGAGACGAGTGCTGCACAGATGCTGAAACTGACCCCAATTTGCCTTCGCCAACTTCCACCTTTGAACCCTTTCAAGTGATGGTGGTCCATCATTCTCCAAAATAATGGGAAAGTAGTCACTACCACAATGGTCTGAAGCAACTTTCTGGGAGAAATCAACAAAAAGTGATCAACTACAAAGAGTTAAATCTATGGAAGTGAAAGATCCACTTCCAGAATGAAAATATGTACGACTTTTATCATTAAATAAAAGTAAGTCGTTTTTGAGAATTAAGTCTTCCAATTGTTTACCTCTAATATTGATATCCTCACATCCCCACAAAGTGTGGTGACCATTAAAATCTCCCATAATAATAAACGGAGTAGGGATCTGGTTAATGAGATCTTGAAGATCTCTAGAATTAAAATTTAAATGGTTTCGAGGAGGTAAATAAACTGAAAATAGAGTTATAGTTTTATGAGCCATGACTTTTACAGCCACAGCTTGTAAATTTGTAGTTAATATTACTATACTCTGAGGAATGTTTTCATTAACAAGAATGGAAACACCCCCAGATGCTCTATTTTCAGTTTCTTGAAATTTATGACAGAGGTCAAATCCTCTCATGGTAATATGATCAGTGTCCTTCAAGAACGTTTCCTGAAGACACACCTCAAGATTGGGCCTAAGCCCAAGGCAGTTCCACTGAATGACTGAATTAGCCATATGGGGGAAGTATTGGAGTGATCTTGGGCTTTGATGCTGATCTGTGAGAATTTGAATGATCGTATGACGAGATTTCCATCTCATCACTCAAATCATCCAAAACCTCATACGGATTACTAGTCTGAATCAAATGTTGTTCAGACTTTTTCAGCCATCCAGAACAGCTACCTTTATGTTTAGTTATGTGTTGTTTTAGCTTGAGGGACACTGGGACCTGGCATCCCAGAACTCGACCTACTTGACTGGCTAGTTTGGATAGACACATGTTGGGTCATTTGCGAAACGTCTTGTTTTTTTTGTGTAACGTTTTGAGCTTTTTGTGCCTTTACAGCCTGCTTTTCTTCTTTTTCAATATCAGACAATTTTGTATATTTTGGCTCATCAATAGGCCATGTTAAATCTGTGTTAGTAGCCACACTCTTGGTGGAAACCTTGACAACAGCTGCATAGGACTTACCAGTCACAACTGGTGTTACAATTTCCTTGCTTCTGGAAAGGAGACATGTTTCTCAACCTTTATCTGTTGAACCCTTTTTTCCATTTTCCACTTCGCATACTCACGCGAGTATGCAAAGTGATTCCCCTTGCAGTTAACACATGTAATATCCAGTGTGCATGTTTTACTGTCATGGTCAAACTGACCACAACGAGCACAGGTCAGCCGACCACGACATGAATTCTGGCCATGACAACATTTCTGGCACTTGAAACACCTCAAGGGGTTAGGAATATAAGGCTCAACAGGTATGTTGAGATACTCGGCCTTAATCGATACTGGTAGGGTGGGTGTGTTAAAAGTCAAAATGAAAGTACTCGTCGGAACAAGCTCGTTATTCCGACGAATATCAATCCTTTTGACTACTGTAACAGCTTGTGATTTCAGATTGTCACAAATTTCAGCAATACCGACAAGATCTCTCAACCGAATAACTCCCTTAGACGAATTTAAAGAAGAATGTGGCAACGTTACACAAAACTGTCGATTTCAGGAGACACTTAGAGTGACTCTCTATCGAGGATTCAACGAGCAAAGACCCATTTTTATTTTATTTTTTTACATTTTTTAGCTCACCAGCTAAGCTGACAAGCCCTTTTTGGATGGCAAAAGGAGACAACTTCTGCAAAGGTTCATCATCAGTAGAACTGATCACAAGGAACCTTGGCCAAGATCCACTGGTTGAAACCTTTGATTTTTTAACATTTGATGATGTCTTGGAGTCCTCATCAGATGACGAGAAATCCGAAACCTCGGTGTGAACCCTTTTGAGGGTCCCATCTGAATTCAATGATTTGGAATTATCCATTATTAGGTATATTGTGATTCATCAACTATGCTCCCCACCCATCACAGAGTCCAACAAGCAGACACCCATGCCAGGGATACATAGGTGATATACTCAGGCAAGAATATAATTATTACCTGATTGACCCTAGCCACCGTCCCAGAGCAACAAATACAAATAGTAAATCAAACACTGTTTGTTCTTGGCAATATAAACAAAACAAAGATTGTTTGCTCTCGAGCTTGGCATGACCAGCCGATTGATCAGGTCGGATCATTCCTGACCTCCCGTCTACATGAACGGGCCAAAGTGGATTATTGTCGGTGGCAATATACTCAGTTGCAGACATTAACCACGACTCAACCACCAGGATCCCATCATCCACTTCACGGGTCGCACCTCACGGCAAACAAGGCGCCTCATACGAGGAGATGTCCATTTACTGGCCATTCTATAAAATAATGTTCACCCCTGCACCACGGTGAGGTTAATGCACACGCAGGGGTTAAAAACACAAAGCTAGGTAACAAAACAGGAGCTGACCAATAGCATAACAATAAAATTAAAGAACAAAGGGGTATAAAAAGTCTTAGTTATTAAAGCCAGTAGGGCTGTACTCATTGGGGTGAACAGTATTCAGTTTATGTATCCAAATGGATTATGCAAGGTCTAACTTAGCTTGGTCTCTGCTAACTTGCTGTAAAAGAACACAACTGTAATCATGGTGTTGTAAATTGAAGTGAGGGGCCACATGGGGAGCTTCATCTTTTTTATTATATTTAATGTTACGTCTGTGACCAGAAAGTCGTTCACTGAATGTTTGGATGGTCTGTCAAAAATACTGTATTTGGCAAAGTTTGCAAGTAAGGCAGTATATGACATACGATGAAGTACAGTCGTGGCTATTTTTTATTTTAAAAGTTTTATTAATTTTACTGGTGATCGAGTCTGTGGTGACCATAGCAGCACAAGTTTTACACTTAGTACGCCCACAAGGGCTGCAACCCCAAGCTTGGGGTATATTTTTTATCCGACGCAGTTGGTTACATTTTAAAATGTTAGCTAAGGTGGCATTTTTACGTTCAGCAATGGTGATAGGTGTGGCCACTAACGTTTGAGCCATCCTTTCACTAGTATGAAGAATGTTTGTGTCTTTGGATAATTGACGGAGGTTTGGTTGCCTGGGATCATAGGTAGTTACCCAAGGTACAATGTTTTTGGTCGACTGGGATTTGTCTGTGTACTGTAATAATTCAGCTCTAGGGCGGTTCTGTGCTTTTTTTAACATAGCCACAACTGTTTTCTTTTTATATCCACAATTTAACAAGTATTCAGTGAACTCTAGAAGGTGCTGTCTTTCTCATTCAGGTTTACTGCATATACGGCGAATTCTGATAGGACCACTGTAAGCAATAGAGTTAAACACATGTCGTGGGTGACAGCTGATAGGGGAGGGGGGGGGGGGTATTTGTGAGAAGCAGTTACTTTACAATGTAGGTCAGTGTGCAGGACTTTGCTATCAGCAATCACTTTCACATCTAGAAATGTCATTGATTTTTTACTCAAATCAAGTGTGAACTTAATTTTGGGGTGTTGTTCATTAAGTTTATTAACAAACTCCAGAATATCTGGTTCTGAGGCAGTGGACAAAGCCCAGATGTTGTCAATGAACCTGTATTTAATGTCAGGTCTTTTGGGAGTGTTTTCCCAGTACTTGTGTATCCAGTAGGACATATATATATTAGCATAGGTAACCGCAAAGGGCGTACCCATGGCTGTACCCGATATCTGCTTAAAAAATCTATCTATAAGGACATCCTTGAAAAGAAATTCATTTTTGTGAAGTACAAAATCAGCTATCTTAATGACAGCTGCAGTGTCGTCTCCTTGCAGCGGTCCTGTTTCTACAATGGCTTTTTCTAGAGCAACATCTGTCAATACTTGGATAGAGACTTACAACATCTAGTGCAAGAAGGTAGCCGTTACTTTCTGAAATGTTAGTTTTATTTAATATGTCAATTTGTTTGCAAGAAATGAGTAGAAGTACGCTGTTTTTTTTATAGGCCAGTAGGTCATAGCATTAGCTTCCTCCTCCGGGATAGATAATGATGCTACCAGTTTAGACAGTTCTGAATGGATTTCTTTGGAGTTGTCTCCTTGTACTTCTGTATATACTGTTTTGTCTTCTAGATGGTTAAGACATTCCATAATGTAGTCCTTTACATTCCACAGCACAGTATTACCTCCCTTGTCTGCTTTGCCGATAACAATATTAGGGTCTGTTTTAAGGGAACATAAAGCTTTACGTTCTACCTTTGTTGAATTATCCCTCACTAAGGGTTCCTCGTGGCTCTTGATTTGTTGGTATGAATGACGACAGTACAAATCGAGAGCTTCATCTCTGCCTGTAGGGGGAGTCCATGACTTCTTTATGTATAAGGATGGAGGGAGATGGGGGTGAATTAGGCTGATCAAGGAAGAATTCTTTTAATCGAAGCCGTCTTTGGAAAGCTCGTAGATCTTCAAGCTCTCTGACTGCATTATATTTGGGTGGGAGGGGGCAAAATGACAAACCTTTCTTTAGGAGACTGCATTCAGTCTGGATGAGTTCTCTGCAGCTCAGATTCACAATAGAAGTATCTTTTCCCAGTAACTTGATGGATTTCGTTTTATACTTGTCGACGTTTTCCTTCAGTTTAGATTTATGAAAACGTCTGTTACGCTTATTAATTTTGACAGAGTCACCTACAATATCCTGAGCTGCATATTATTGAAGGTGAGACAGTTTATGGTAATGTCTAGTACGTATTTTTGAGCATAATCTATTACAATGTCTGGAGATGGTGGATACCTGGCTCTGAAAATCTCCTTCATTCAAGTTAAGCTGGAGTTTCTCCAGGTTACTATCATATTTATGTCTTATAAGTGTGAGGTTAGATCTATATGCTTTGATGAGGGCATTATTCAGTTCTTTTGAAGTGTTGTTCGAGAGATAATGCCATCGTTTCTCTAATTTTTCGTTAGTAATAGGTTTTAACTTGACCTGGAGACAATTGGGGTAGACGTTTTGTTCTTTACACTGAAGTGAAAAGTTAAGATTTTCTCTATACCTTACTAGTATATCTGCTTCTTTTCTTGTTTGGTTTAACATTTAGAATAGGTTACTCATAATCTTTCTTTTTTTCATTGCTCGCCATTCTCTGATAACATAATATTAAGTTGCAAATGTAGGTTATGCAAACATTCTGTGAAATTAAATGCACCAGAAACTGAATCGATAAATAAGGAAATAATTTGTGATGCAACATTCATGATTAATGTATTTCTGAAATAAATTAAATATTTTATAAAGTAGGGGTTTTTAAACATTCTTTGAAATGAACATGCTTTTTCAATGCCGAAAAGTAGGGCAGGATTTACTCAACTTTCGTGAACACCTGCTATCATCAATGTTAAATATATATGTTGTAATGAACCCTACTACCGTGTTCATTAATTATTGAGTATTTATAGCAATGTACGAAATCACGTGATTAACACGTTATTGGCAAACAGCTGATTTTTGACACTTCAGCTGAGAGTAAATTTATTTTACTTAATAAAACGAAATTTCGATGAACTTGTTACTCTGTACATGTTAGTACCGATTTCACTGTACTCTAAATAACCTAGAATTACGCTACTTCCCTTAGTTAATATCATTTTGGAGCTTATTCCCAGACGAATTCATCGATGTCCGCCATATTGACTTCACCGGCGTTGTTGTCACAGGGGTCGAAAATACAACACGTGTTAAAAATAAATTCATTTGTTAAATTTAAAACGTTGTAAAGTGATGTTAAATGACAAAGCTATTTGTTTATAATGTGTGCAGAATTACTCTGATATGCTGTACAAGTTTACTGGTGATGTTTATAGGACTTGGTAGTCTATTTTTATAGCACGGCGTTTGGATACATTACCACAAAATAATGGGGCATGGTTTTATGTCGACTTATATCGTAAAATGAATTGTTGTATAATATTAAGTATTGATGTGCCCCACTAATTCCGTGTGGGGCAGAGTTTGCCCCTTCGTATTTACAAAAAACCTAGCTATTGTAAGATGAACTGTTGTGAGACAGATAAATTGTATATGTAATGCAGACTTACCTAGAATGGTATGTAAATTCACTTTTTATGTTTGTAAGACTTGTGTGTAATACAAAAATATTCAAAATATCCATGTAAGTGGTTTAGACAGCATGTACTGCACCATATTT